>NC_056747.1:1038315194-1038457694 GCF_019279795.1 Protopterus annectens | reverse complement strand
GCCTGATGAGGGATGAGTAGAGGCACGATGACCTCCCCTGATCTAGATGTGAATCCCTTTATGATTAGGTGGGCTATATAAAATGTTTTTCTAACCACTTTGACTTTAGACATGTGACTTTACATCTTTAATGTAGTGTGTTATTTGCAAGAATTAATGAATACTTGAGGAAGTAATGCTTTTACGTGAAAGTTTTGAATTTACTGCTTTATTAAATATTTGTAGGTTAGGAACTCTTCGTTTTTTGTTTTTTTTTTAAATTCTACTCCCTTGTCTTGTGAGAGAGAAAATCTGGTCTGGTGGAAAGCTTGTGGTAATTGCCCTTGGCTAAACTGAAAAAATAGTAGTGACAGCTAAAGTTATAAAATTAATTTATTAAGTAGATACACTAAGTCTAACTATGTGGTTTATGTAGCTTAATGTGGACTTTGTTCTGCATTTTAAATAGGAAGAAAATACAACTGTATACACTTACCATAAAATGTAGATGTTCGAGCGTATTCACTGTTGCAGTCATTACATTTGGGTAATCTGCTGGCAGGTTGCCCTCAGTCGGCCTGATTAACAGTCTTGGGTCCTGCGTCGGTTGCTGTTCCTTCTTCCATGACGGCAGGTCATCAGGGGTATAAAACATGCAGCAGACGCCATTACATCCTGTTTTCTTGCCCCAGATGTCAGGTGCCCCCCAAATGGGGAGCAAAAAAATATATGTATATATCTATGCATATAATTTAAAACACAAAAAAAATATACCTCCAAACAAAAGCAAATACACCAAAAAGGCTTTTAAGCATAGTAAAAGAAAGGAGACGTATAGTAATAGAAAAACAGGGGGCTGGAGGGTAGGTAACCAGGACTGCAACCGTGAATATACTCTAGCATCTACATTTATGGTAGGTGTACACAAATGTACTATGTTCTTCGTGTTTCACTGTTGCAGTCATTACATTAGGGTAGAAAACCAAAGCTATGGTTGGGAGGACGGAATTATACAGCATTAGGAGCAGCTATAAGGCCCTGCAGGACAGCAGTGGCAAAGCCAGCTGTGGATTTGGAGAAGAGAGGTAAATGGTAATGTTTGGTGAATGTATGAACTGAGCTCCAGGTAGCAGCTTCTAGAATGTCTCTGGTAGGAACCCCTCTGAGAAAGGCTGCAGAAGTAGATGCAGCCCTGGTGGAATGAGATTTGATTCCCTTGGGGATAGGTTTACCATGGTGCATATAGCAGAAACAAATGCAATGGCTTATCCATTTGGAAATAGTCTGCTTTGAAACCGCCTTTCCCTCTACCCCTGCAGCAAATGCCACCAGTAGTTGTTCAGATTTTTAGAGATTTCGTCCTGTTTAAGTAAAATCTAAGTTGTATGTATACATCCAATGAATGCAGAATCCGCTCACCCTTGTTCTGTGGATTGGGGAAGAAAGTTGGCAGATGAATGGTCTGATTAAGAGCCACACTGGATACCACCTTAGGTATGAAAGATGGACTGGTCCTGAGAGCCCCCCCTGTCCGGATGAAAAATAATGAAAGGCTCCACTGCCATAAGAGCCTGTAATTCTGAAATCCTTCTAGCTGAATTGACTGCTAAAAGGTAAGCTGTTTTCCAGGAGAGAAATTTTAGGTCCGCAGTAGCAGCTAGCTCAAAAGGAGGGAGAGTAAGTTTTTCCAAAACAAAATTGAGGTCCCATGCAGGAGTAGGTGCTCTCCTGGGAGGTATTACATTTTTGGCCCCTCTGAGATGCTGCTTTAGCAGAGGATGAGAGAAGAGGGGAGGTTCTGTGTTGCAATGAGCTGAAATGGCAGAGGCATGGACTTTTATGGAAGAAATGATAGGCCCTTGTGAAGCATCTCATTTAAGTATTGCAGAATCTGAGGAATATTGGGCATTGCTGTGCTTATTCCTTGTGAATGGTTACAGGCACTGAATCTTTTCCATTTGTCAGCATAAGATTCTCCAGTACTAGGCCTTCTAGCCTCCAAAATGACACAGGTTTACTGAGGGATGCCAAGAGTGAAATTAATTTGATTAGCCACGCTGCAAGATTCAAAGTTTGGAGCAGAGTGTGCAGAATTTGGTAGTTCTGCTGAGACAGTAGGTAAGGTGTCTGAGGCAGGTGCCATGGAGGAAGGCACAGGAGTGGGTACCAGTGTTGGCGAGGCTGCAGCAATCAATCATTTTTGGGTTGTCCAGTTTGACCTTTAGTAGGGTGAGTTGGAGAGCAGAGGCAGAGGGGAAAAAGCATAGACCAAAATGTTTTTCAAGCTGAATGATAGAGCATCCACATTCCAAGCTTTTTTGTGATGAATTCTTGTGCAGAATTGTGAGGCAAAAAGATCTATGTCTGGGCTCCCCCATTTGCATGTCAACATGTTGAAAATTTGTGGTTCCAGTTTCCACTTGTGTGGGTCTATAAGATTTCCGCTTACTTCAGCTGCCAGAGTATTTAGCTTTCCTGGCAGGAATTGAGCTTGTAGTTGTATTTGATAGGTCAAGACAGTGTTCCACAATGCCATGGCTAGTCTGCAAAGGGAGTAGGAATGTGTACCCCCCTGCTTGTTTATGTACCACATAAAGTACAGTTTTGTACCTACCATAAATGTAGATGTCTGATAGATATGCAACTGCAGTCCTGATACGGGTTGTCCTGCCTCAGGCAGCCCCTCAGTCGGCCGGATTCCAAAGTCTGGGCCCGGCGTCGGCTGATGTCGCCTCTTCCCCGACGTCAGAGCTGCTGGGGTATAAAAGCATCAGGCGACGCCATCTTCTTCAGTGTTTCTTGCCCCAGATGCCAGGTGCCCTCCAAGGAAGGCTAAATTTAGAGAATGGATAAAATTCCAGACATGCACAATAGTAATAAACGGAAACACCATAAAAGCTATCCCCAGCTAAGTTGGAAGGTAGTGGACCCAAAAAAGTAAATTACAGAGGGGTAGGAGGGAGGGTAAACCTGACTGCAGTTGCATATCTATCGGACATCTACATTTATGGTAGGTACAAAACTGTACTATGTCCTTCAAGAATGCAACTGCAGTCCTGACATATGGGTTGAATACCATAGCCAAGCTGGGGGTGGTAGGATCTAAGAAAAAGATGGTGTAGCTAAAATGCCCTGCAGGACTGCCGAAGCAAAGCCTGCTCAGGATCTGGAGTATAAAGGCAGGTTGTAGTGTTTGGAAAATGTATGCACGGAGCTCCATGTAGCAGCTTCTAGAATGTCCTTTGTAGCCACCCCTCTTAGAAAGGCTGTGGAGGTGGCTATAGCTCTGGTGGAGTGTGGCCTGATATCGGTTGGCACACCTTTCCCATGGAAAGAGTAACAGAATCTGATGCAGTGTCCAATCCATTTTGAAATTGTTTGTTTGGAAATTGCCTTTCCTTGCACTCCAGCAGCGTAAGCTACAAATAGTTGGTCAGACTTTCTGTTGGCCTTTGTTCTGTCCAAGTAGTAGCGTAATTGTCTGTGTATGTCCAAAGTGTGCAGCAGCTTTTCCCCTTTATTTTGAGGATTGGGAAAGAAAGTAGGCAGGTGAATTGCTTGATTTAGAGAAACCCCGGATATCACTTTTGGCATGAATGAAGGATTGGTTCTTAAAGAAACTCTGTACTGATGAAAAATGAGGAATGGAGGTACTGCCATGAGGGCCTGCATCTCCGAGACTCTTCTTGCTGAGGTAACTGCCAACAGAAAAACTGTTTTCCAGGAGAGAAATTGCATTTCTGAAGATGCTGCTGGCTCAAAAGGAGGAAGAGTTAATTTTTCCAAGACGAAGTTGAGGACCCATGCAGGCACTGGTGGTTTCCTGGGAGGTTTGATATTCTTTATCCCTCTTAGAAACTGTCTTAGCAAAGAATGCGAAAACACAGGTGGATCGCAGTTGTATTTTGCTGAGATTGCTGAAGCGTGTATTTTTATGGAAGAATATGAAAGGCCACTATGAAGCATTTCTGCCAAGTATTCTAGTATCTGTGGCATGCTTATTACTGATGCATCCTGACCCTTGTTGGCATTCCAGGTGATGAATCTCTTCCATTTGGCTGAATAAGTTTTTCTGGTGGAAGGTCTGCATGCTTCCAGTAAGATCTCTTGAACTTTTTTGGAGAGAGAGATATGGGTGGAAGTCATGGGACCCTCCAAGCTGTCAGCTGCAAAGTTTGCAGGTTGGGATGAACAGTCCTGTATTTGTGCTGAGTTAGAAGCAGAGGCCATTGAGGCAGGGGTCACGGCTTGGTGAGAGATATGCTCCTTAGTAATGGATACCAGTGCTGCCTTGGCCAGTCTGGAGCTATCAAAATACCTTTCGGTTGTTCTGCTTTGATCTTCAGTAACACCTTGGTCATTAATGGTAGAGGTGGGAATGCATAGATTGTCAGAGAATTCCAGCTGAAGGAGAGAGCATTCATTCTCCAGGCTTGAGGATGGTGTGTCCTCGAACAGAACTTCTTCAGATGATGATTGAGGTGAGAGGCAAAGAGATCTATGTCCAGCCTTCCCCATGCAGGAGTTATTTGTGAAAAAATGTCTGGATGCAGCATCCATTCGTGCAGGTCCAAAATGTTTCTGCTTAGACTGTCCGCCAGAACATTGTCCTTGCCTGGAACAAACTGGGATTGCAACTGTAAGTTCAGTTTCAGGGCCTTTTCCCAAAGAGTCATTGTTAGTCTGCAGAGGGGGTAAGAATGAGTGCCTCCCTGTTTGTTTATGTACCACATGACAGTGGTGTTGTCTGTCTTTATTAGCAGGTGACCTTGCTGAAGAAATTTTTTTTTTTTTCCGAAGGCCTCGATTGCATGAATCACTGCCAACATCTCTTTTAGATTTATGTGCAGATGCATTTCCCGGGGAGCCCATTGCCCTTGCATGCATCTGCCCTCCATGTGCGCCCCCCATCCATGATCTGAGGCGTCTGTTGTAATGGTTTGACTTGCTTGAGGTTTGTTGAAAGACATGCCTTTGTTTAATTGACTCGCTTGTGCCCACCACAAAAATTCCTTTTGAAGACATGGAATGAGTGGTATAATTTCTTCTAAGTTGTGGCTGTGTTGAGACCATAAACTTTTTAGGTACCATTGTAGTTTTCTCATGTGTAGTCTTGCCAGTGGAATCAGAAGAATGCAAGATGCCATGAAACCCAGGGCCTGCAGGATTTTCCTTGCAGTCATCTGGGTGAGCTTTGCTAGACTTTTGAAGTAATCTGGTAATTGTTCTTGTTTTTCTTCTGTGAGGAAAGCCATTTGTGAGTTTGTGTCCAGTTTGGCTCCTAGAAAAATTATTTGTTGGGATGGCAGTAGTCTTGATTTTTGAATGTTGACTGTGTATCCCAAAGCCTGTAGTAAGTGTATGACATAGTCCAAGTTTCTTATCAAGGCTTGTTTGCTGTCCGCTTGTATAAGGCAGTCGTCCAGGTAAGGGTAAATTTGGATCCCCTGGAGTCTGCAATGTGCAATTACTGATGCCATGCATTTCGTGAATACTCTGGGCACAGTAGATAAGCCAAACGGCAATGCTGAGAATTGATAATGCTCTGACCCTGCAAGAAATCTGAGGCATCTTCTGCAACTGTGTCTGATTGGGACATGCAGGTATGCCTCCTTGAGGTCCAGAGTAACCAGCCAAGACCCCTTGCCCAGCATGGGAAGAAGCTGCTGTAACGTCAGCATTTTGAATTTTGGCACAATGAGAAAAGTGTTTAGAGCAGACAAGTCCAGTATAGGCCTCCATTGCTTTTCTTTTCTTGGAACAAGGAACACAGTCTTGAGTAGAATCCCGGACCTTGTTCCTGAGGAGGAACCTTTTCTATTGCTTTGATCTGTAACAGGTTTGAAACTTGTATGAGTGCCTATGCCCTTTGATTTTGTGGCAGGTTTGGCATGCCTTGTCTTGTTGGTAAGGTATGGAAGTAGAACCTGTAACCTTTGTCTATTATGTCCAGAATCCATTTGTCCTTTGTTAAAACGTGCCAATTCTTTGAAAATAAGGATAATTTTCCGCCTAAAGGTGCTTCTCTTTGAGCCTTGGTCGGTGTCAAAGTCAAGTCATTGTGATTGTCCCTGTGGAGCAGTAGAAGTCCCTGCCACTTCTCTGATTAGTTGGTTGCCATTGGCGGCCTGTGGGAGCCTCGGTATTGCCCTCTACCTCGAGCACGCCTGTTTTTTCCCCTTTGGAACTTGTCAGTGTCTGGAAAGGACCAATTCTTTGAAGGCCAATTCCTGCTGAACCTCGGTGGCTGAACCTGGAGGAAATCTTTGACTGTTTGTACTGATTTAGCCTTTTCCTCAATAGATTTCAACACATCCTGTGCATTAGCACCAAAAAGCTTCTGTTTTTCCAGAGGTGCATCTAGGAGCTTTACTTTAACATGATCTGGCAATGCCTGTTCTTTCAACCAAGCATGTCTACGATGACGGCCCCTGTCATAGCTGCCCTACATGAAGCTTCCAATGCATCATAACCACACTGAAGAAAATGATTGCTAACCTGCTGAGTATTATGAACCAAATCCTGCAAGGCCTTTCTATCTAAAGGCTCAGGAGAGGCTAACTTTTTCTGCAAATCATCCATCAAGAAATCCTGATACTGAAACATATGAAAAAGACAGTTAAGTGCCCTCATGGCAAGGGTGGTTGAGGTATAAACTTTTTTGCCCCATCTCTCCAAGGACCTAGATTCCCTGTCTGCGGGCAAAGGGTTTTTGGCCGTGGAGGTGGCCACTCCTTTGGGCCCCTGAGAAATAGTTTCTAGATCCACAGAGTGGGCCTTAAAGAGATGCTTATGAGGTTTGGGAACCCTGTAATATCGGTCTGGCTTGACAGGAGCAGGAGGGAGAGAATCAGGGGAAGCACTGTAGTCTGAGTACACATCATCCAATACATCTAACACTGGTGGAATAGCTAAAGGCCTGTGCTGGGGTAACTTAAGGAAAGTACGTAGCCTTTTCCTGGAGTCAGAGAAATCCTGGCCCTGCCACTGAAAATGCTCTCTCATGGAGTGGAGAATTTCCCCGAAAGAAATATCCTCTGGAGGAGAGGCAGAGGGAATGGATTCATCAGCATCAGAATCCTCGTAGGCCTGGAAGGTTTCTTCCTGGGAATCTGAATGGTCTGAGTCCCCAGAGGCTTCATCTGAGGAAAGGGTTTCTGTCTGCTCAACCCTAGGCCTTTTATCTGCAGGCGGCTGAGAACCTGTCTGGATGTGCCTGAGAGCCTCTGATTAAAGAAATTAGATCTGCAGCTAAAGCCATGATCTGTTTATCAGAAGTGGAACCCTGGGAAAAGGATTTAGGAGGGTGAGCCTTAGCCTGGCTGGAAGCCTTAGCACGTGTGTAGGCCTTGATGGACACAGGGACCGGAGGCCAAGCTGCCCCACGTGCTGGAGTAACTTTATCCAACGGTATGGTGTCAGGTAAGTCCTGGGCTTCAGTTTCAGGAGGAAAAAAGTACAGTTTTGTACCTACCATAAATGTAGATGTTCGAGGATCCACATTGCTGCAGTCCTAACTATTGGGTAGTCCGCTGTCCAGTCGGCCCGAATACCAAAGTATAAGGCTGACGTCGGTCAGGGCGCATTAGACTGACGTCAATACGTCAGGGTACTAATGCGCATGACCGACGCCATATCCTCAGTCTTTTCTTGCCCCAGATGTCAGAAGACCCTAAAAAGACAAGGCCCAATATACCTGCACCAAAAATACGTACAATATATACAAAAATATCAGCATAAAACCTCACCTACACAACCACCCCTAAACACAGAGGGGAAGGAGGGAGTAAATTGGACTGCAGCAATGTGGATCCTCGAACATCTACATTTATGGTAGGTACAAAACTGTACTATGTTCTTCACTCCACATTGCTGCAGTCCTAACTATTGGGTAGAATCCCAAAGCAGAGGTAAGGGAGGCTGGCAAATCATAAAGAAGCAGGAGCTGACAACATGCCTTGCAAAATAGCTGTGGCAAAACCAGCCCTGGACTTAGAGTAGAGAGGAAGGTGATAATGCTTAGAGAAAGTATGCACTGAACTCCAAGTAGCTGCCTCCAAAATATCCTTAGTTGCCACCCCCCTTAGAAATGCTGTTGAAGTGGCAGTAGCCCTAGTGGAATGAGGCCTAATCCCAGCTGGAATCTCCTTGCCATGATGGGAATAACAAAATGCAATGCAAAACCCAATCCACCTAGAAATAGTTTGTTTTGACACAGGCTTGCCCTGCGAACTCAAAGCAAAAGAAACAAACAACTGCTGAGACTGCCTAAAATCCTTAGTCCTGCTCAAATAATAACGCAATTGCCTGTGCACATCTAAAGTGTGCAAAATCTTTTCCCCTTTATTTTGGGGGTCTGTATAAAAAGTAGGCAAATGAATAGTTTGGTTTAAAGCCACACTAGAAACCACCTTAGGCATAAAAGAAGGATTAGTACGTAATGATACCCTATCCTTATGGAAAATCAAAAGGGCTCTACTGCCATAAGGGCCTGCAACTCAGACACCCTTCTTGCAGAAGTAATAGCCAACAGAAAAGCAGTCTTCCATGACAAGTATTTCAATTCAGCAGTAGCCGCAGGCTCAAAAGGTTGTAGAGTAAGTTTTTCCAACACAAAATTGAGATCCCAAGCAGGAGTAGGAGCTCTACGTGGGGGTCTTATATTCTTTGCCCCTCTGAGAAACTGCTTGAACAAAGGATGCGAAAACAATGGTGGGTCACAATCATAGTGAGCTGAAATTGCTGCAGCATGAATCTTAATGGAAGAGAAGGACAAACCTTTGTCCAATAACTCAGTAAGATATTGAAGAGCCACACTCAAATTAGGCTCAGAAATCTCCAAATTCTTTGCTGTACTCCAAAATAAAAATCTCTTCCATTTTTCTGCGTAGACTTTCCTCGTACTAGGTCTTCTAGCTTCCATAATCACATTTAAAACTTGTTGAGGAAGTTGAGACCTGCTGTCTTTCAAAACAGAATATGCCAGGCTGTTAGATGAAGAGATTGAAGCTTGACATTGAGCAGATGACCGTCCTTCTGAGACAATAGGTGTGGAATCAAGGGTAAAGGCCATGGAGGCTTCCTTACCAGACTCCTCAGTAATGGGTACCAGTGCTGCCGAGGCCAATCTGGAGCTATTAAAATCATCCTTGGCTTGTCTTGTCTGACCTTTAAGAGCACCTTTGGAAGAAGAGGTAGAGGTGGAAAGGCATACACATGAAGATTTTTCCAACTGAAAGCCAGAGCATCCACTTTCCAAGCTGTGTGATGAAACCCCTTTGTGCAAAACTGTGGCAGCTGGTGGTTTAGTGGAGAAGCGAACAGATCTATGTCTGGAGTTCCCCAGGACACTGTCAATTTCTGAAATACATGAAGATCCAGTTTCCACTCGTGGGGATCCATGATTTGTCTGCTTAACACATCTGCTAAGGAGTTCTGTGCTCCGGCAGAAACCTTGCCTGAAGAGTTAGTTGCAAGCTGAGCGCAGTCTCCCATAAAATCATTGCTTGCCTGCATAGAGGATAAGAATGTGTTCCCCCTTGTTTGTTGATGTACCACATGACAGTTGTGTTGTCTGTTAGAATCAACACCTGCCCTGGAAGAAGTAACTCCTTGAAAGCCATTAATGCAAACTGGACTGCTAACATCTCCTTCATGTTGATATGTAGATGCTGTAGTCTGGCAGGCCACTTGTCTTGTATCCACTTTCCATTTAGATGAGCTCCCCAAGCAATGTCCGAGGCATCTGTCGTTAAAATCTGACTCGCCTCTGGCCGGGTCACAGAGAGTCCCTTGTTTAGGTGACATTCCTGAGCCCACCACAAAAATTCTTTTTGAAGGCAAGGTATTATTTGAATGACAGTGTCCAAATCCTGGCAGTGCTGTGTCCATACATTTTTGAGATACCATTGTAGCTTCCACATATGCAGTTTGGCATTGGGAAGCACCAGAATACAAGATGCCATGAACCCTAATGCTTGAAGGACTGTCCTTGCAGTCAGCATGGACTGATGAGATAGTTGATGGAAGTAAAGTGATAGACTCTGTTGTTTGTCCGGGGTTAAAAAGGCCATCTGGGCTGCTGTATTCAGTCCCACACCCAGAAAGCACATGTCTTGAGAGGGTACTAGACTGGACTTTATTTCGTTCACAGAATACCCTAGGCATCTTAGCACTGCTATAACATGTTCCAGATGCTGTAGAAGGTCTTCCTTTTCTTGAGCCAGAATCAGGCAGTCGTCCAAGTAAGGATAGATTTGAATTCCTTGTAGCCTGAAGTAAGCTATCACTGGAGCCAGAACCTTTGTGAATACTCTGGGCGCAGTAGATAAGCCAAAGGGCAATGCAGAGAACTGATAATGAGAATTTCCAGCTCGAAAACGCAGATACCTCCTGCAACTTAGTCTTATAGGCACATGAAGGTAAGCTTCCTTGAGATCTAAAGTTACCATCCAGTGATCTTTGCCCAGCAGAGGTAAAAGCTGTTGTAACGTCAACATCTTGAACTTGGGAATGTCCAGATAAGTGTTGAGGAGAGATAAATCCAAAATTGGTCTCCACGTGTTCCCCTTCTTTGGTACTAGGAACAGGCGAGAATAAAATCCTAGGCCCCTTTCTGATACAGGGACTGGCTGAATGGCCCCTATTTGGAGTAACTGAGAAATTTGCTTGTGAGCCTCTTGACTTTGTGGAGAAGGAACGTCTGGCATGCCTTTGAAAGGGGGCAATGTATGGAAATAAAACCTGTAACCGTGGTGAATGATATCCAACACCCATCTGTCTTGAGTAATTAAATCCCAATTTTCTTTGAAAAGAGACAGTCTTCCTCCCAGAGGAGCTGCCAGACGAGAAACTACTGGCAGCCGAAAAGGCAGGTCATTGGGTCTGTTTACGAAAGGACTGACCCCTGCCCTCACCAGAAGTCTGAGCAGGTGAACTCCCCGTTCTAGGCCTAAAAGAACCTTGAGCTCTGCCCCTACCACGTCTAGACCTACCCCTAGACTGGGAATCATAAGCAGGATATGTCCATCCCTTAGTAGGCCAATTTCTACTAAATTTCGGTGGCTGTACCTGCAAAAATCTTTAACAGTTTGCATAGACTTAGCTTTGTCCTCCATTTTCTTTAAAACTGCTTCCACAGGTGAACCAAACAACACATCAGACTGTAAAGGAGCATCCAAAATCCTTGTCTTAACATGCTCAGCTAAATTCTGATCCCTCAACCAGGCATGCCTGCGAAGAACAGAACTAGTGGCAGCCACCCTCGAGGAGGCCTGTACAGCATCAAAACCACATTGCAAAGAATGCTTACCCACTTGTTCAGACACATGAACTAAATCCAGCAACTCTTTACACTCAATACCTTCCCCAAAGCATCCACCTTAGATTTCAATTGTGAAAGGAGATAAGTCTGATATTTTAGCATGTGAAATTGACAATTCAACGCCCTCATGGCTAAAGTGGAAGAAGTATACACTTTCTTTCCCCATCTATCCAAAGCCCTTGCCTCTTTATCAGTGGGAACAGGGTTTTTAACAACAGAGGCCTTAACACCTTTAGGTCCCTGAGAAACAGTTTCCGGGTCTGCCCTAGGACTCTTAAAAAGATACTTATGAGCTTCAGGCACCCTATAGTACCTATCAGGTTTAACAGGAGCAGGAGGCAAAGAATCAGGATTCAGGGAAGCCTCCGCAAAAACATCTTCCACCACATTCAACACAGGAGGCATAGCAAAGGGCCTATGCTGGGGTAAAAACAAGAATTCCCTAAGCCTTTTCCTGGAATCAGAGTAATCCTGGCCTTCCCATTTAAAGTGTTCCCGCATGGAATGCAGAGTCTCTGAAAATGAGAAATCCTCTGGAGGAGAAGCTGTAGGAGTGGAATCATCCACATCAGAATCAGAATAAGGAGGATACTCTTGCAAATCTTCCGCAGAAGACTCAGAAGCCTCTGAACACTGTTCAAAACTCTCAAACTCAGGTTCCACCCGAGGCCTCTTATCAGGAGGGGGCATAGAACCTCTAATCATAGTAATCAAATCTTCTGCCATTTTGAGCATATGTTTCTTAGGCACAGAACCTGAAGTGCTAGGAGAAGCCCCCACTGAAGCTAAACTTGGCCTACCTCTCAAAGAAGTTTTGGAAACAGAAGGAGAGGCTCTAACTACCTTGGGAAGAGAGGGAAGAACAGTTACCTGAGAAGCCCCTTCAGCCTGGCCTACCTCCTGAGAAGGCACATCCTGTAACAGTAAAGTCTCTGCCTGAGACTCCAAAGAAACTCCTGGCAAAACCTCTGGCTCCACTGAGCCTTCTAAAGAACCGACGTCTGAGACTGCCGGTTCATCAACCCTAGGCTTTGCTGTTTTGTCCTTGCTCTTTTTGGCCGTAGCGGGCGGCGGAACATCCGACGGCATTTTATAATTGCAACGCTTCCCAAACACTAACCTGGCACAGTCTAACCTTCTCTTAATAGTGCGTTTGTTAAATCTAGCACAAGAGCGGCATCCAACAACGTCGTGCTCAGGCCCTAAACAAGGTACACACAAGGTAAGGTAATCCCTATGAGGTATCTGTTTCCCACAAGAAATACAGTTATTCACTTTTTCTGACATCCGGTTAAATACTGAGGCAAGAAAAAACCAAAATGTTCCCCAACGGGGTACTTAGCCAACTTTGATTCGGTCTGAAACTCCGACTTCAGAAAATTTCAGAACGCCAACCTGCACTCGCAAAATTGCTTCTGCATCGGACCATGCGGCAAAAAAGACTAAGGATATGGCGTCGGTCATGCGCATTAGTACCCTGACGTATTGACGTCAGTCTAATGCGCCCTGACCGACGTCAGCCTTATACTTTGGTATTCGGGCTGACTGGACAGCGGACTACCCAATAGTTAGGACTGCAGCAATGTGGAATGAAGAACATCAACAACCGGCACCGGGGTAACCTCCGGGACCGAAATGTGCGGTAAAGCGGTGTCGTTGGTCTGGAGCGGTTGAATTACCGCCTCCAAAGAGACCGATGCACTCGCGGTAGGCTTTGGCATGTCGTTGGTGGAAGTCGCGGGCCGAGAATGACTGTCCCGGTCCTTCCGTTTTTTGGAAATATGTGTTGTCGGTTGTTCCGACGGCATGATATAGGAGAAATTTTCCACAAAAAAGTCTTCAGCAAATTCTGCCCGGCGCCTGAGAGTGCGCTTATTGAAGCAAGCACAGGCCGAGACGTCGTGGTCTGGGCCCAGGCAGGGAAGGCAGTAAGAATGGAAGTCCTTATGAGGTATTTGTTTACCACAAGACAAACAATTATTAACTTTTGCAGTTTTATCTGACATCGGCTGAGGCAAGAAAAGGTTCTCAACGGGTACTTAGCTTTTGATGACTTCGGTAACTGAAAAAACAGGAGCTGGCCGACCGGCACTTGCGAACTGCTTCTGCTTCGGGCACTGCGCGGCAAGAAAGACTGAAGAAGATGGCGTCGCCTGATGCTTTTATACCCCAGCCACTCTGACGTCGGGGAAGAGGCGACATCAGCCGACGCCGGACCCAGACTTTGGAATCCGGCCGACCGAGGGGCTGCCTGAGGCAGGACAACCCATATGTCAGGACTGCAGTTGCATTCTTGAAGGACATCTGTAGTGTTCTCTGTCTTTATCATTAGTTGTCCTGGATGAAGGCTGTCAGTGCATTCTGTACAGCTAGCATCTCTTTCTGATATGTAGGTGCATTTTTGCCCTGAATGCACTTCCCTGCTAGATAAGCCCCCCTGCTAGATAAGCCCCCCCAAGCATAGTCTGATACATCTGTAGTAAGGGTTTGGGAGGCAGGGGGTGGAGTGAATGGCAGTCCCTTGTTCTGGTGGCAGGCCTCTGCCCACCATAGGAACTCTAGTTGCAGGCAAGGTATAATAGGAATCATTGTTTCCAGGCTGTGACAATGTTGACTCCATATACTTTTTAAGTACCACTGAAGTTTCCTCATATGCAGTCTTGCATATGGAATTAGAAAAATGCAGGAGGCCATGAACCCCAAGGCTTGCAGAATTTGTCTTGCAGATAGCAGGGTTTTGGTGGCCACCTGTTTGAAGTAAGTCATCAACTGAATTTGCTTTTCTGGCATAAGGTAAGTCATCTGGGCAGTTGTATTCAAGCTTGAATCAAGGAATGTAATTTTTTGAGAGGGTACCAGTTGTGATTTCTTTTCGTTTATGGTGTACCCTAGACAAGTTAGAACTCTTTTTACAAATGCCAGATGGTTTAGAAGAATGTCCTTGTTTTCTGCCTAAATTAGACAATCATCCAGGTATGGATAGATTTGAATATTTCTTTGCCTGCAAAATGCAATTACTGGTGCCAGGTACTTTGTGAAGACCCTGGGCGCAGTAGATAAGCCAAAGAGCAGTGCAGAGAAAGTACAGTTTTGTACCTACCATAAATGTAGATGTTCGAGTGTATACACTGCTGCAGTTATTACACTTGGGTTTATCCCACCGTCAGGCGGTCCCTCAGTCGGCCTGAGTTCCAAAGTCTTGGTCTGGCGTCTGTTGCTGTCGCTTCTTCCCTGACATCAGTGCGACAGGGGTATATAAGATGCAGCCGACAACATTTTCTTCAGTTTTTCTTGCCCCCGATGTCAGGTGCCCGCAAAAAGGTAGGCTATGCAAATTGCTAATAAAACATACATATGAAAAGCAATCAAAAACTTTCAGTTACCAGCAAATACTCCCCATAGGTAGCAAAGGGTATAAGGCTTAGGTATGTACCAGCAAGAAAGAGGGGAAGGAGGGAGGGTAGCCTGGACTGCAGCAGTATATACACTCGAACATCTACATTTATGGTAGGTACAAAACTGTACTATGTTCATCGTGTTACACTGCTGCAGTCATTACACTTGGGTAGAATCCCAAAGCTGAGGTAGGGTGGCTGGTTCTATAAGGCATTGGGGGTGGCTATAAGGCCCTGCAGCACTGCATTGGCAAAGCCAGCTCTGGATTTAGAGTAAAGAGGCAGATGGTAATGCTTGGTAAAGGTATGTACAGAACTCCAAGTTGCTGCTTCCAAAATGTCCTTGGTAGGTACTCCTCTGAGGTAGGCAGTTGAAGTGGCTGTTGCCCTGGTGGAATGAGACCTAATGCTGTTAGGTACAGTTTTCCCATGGTGTGTATAGCAGAAACGTATACAGTGTCCTATCCATTTTGAAATGGTCTGTTTTGAAATGGCTTTTCCCTGTGCTCCTGCAACATATGCTACAAACAATTGCTCAGTTTTCCTGAAAGCTTTGGTTTTGTCCAAGTAGAAGCGTAAAGTACAGTTTTGTACCTACCATAAATGTAGATGCTCGAGTGTATACCCTGCTGCAGTCATCACACTTGGGTTATCCTGCAGTCAGGCGGTCCCGCAGTTGGCCCGAATTCCAAAGTCTTGGTCCGGCGTCGGTTGCTGTCGCTTCTTCCCTGACGTCAGTGCGCCAGGAGTATATAAGAGGCATCCAACGCCATTTTCTTCAGTTTTTCTTGCCCCAGATGTCAAGTGCCCCCCCCCCCCCCCAAAAGATGGTCAGTAGGTAGTACCAATAATAAAAGCTTAGCACAAGCAACACATCCCTCCAGCTATAAGTAAATACACCACAAAGGTTGTATCAGATTTTAAGGTATTGAAAGGTTTTAGTTAGGTCAGAGGGGATGGAGGGAGGGTAACCTGGACTGCAGCAGGGTATACACTCGAACATCTACATTTATGGTAGGTACAAAACTGTACTATGTTCATCGTGTTACCCTGCTGCAGTCATCACACTTGGGTTATCCTGCAGTCAGGCGGTCCTGCAGTTGGCCCGAATTCCAAAGTCTTGGTCCGGCGTCGGTTGCGGACGCTTCTTCCCTGACGTCAGTGCGCCAGGAGTATATAAGAGGCATCCAACGCCATTTTCTTCAGTTTTTCTTGCCCCAGATGTCAGGTGCCCCCCCCCCCCCAAAAGACGGTCAGTAGGTAGTACCAATAATAAAAGCTTAGCACAAACAACACATCCCTCCAGCTATAAGTAAATACACCACAAAGGTTGTATCAGATTTTAAGGTATTGAAAGGTTTTAGTTAGGTCAGAGGGGATGGAGGGAGGGTAACCTGGACTGCAGCAGGGTATACACTCGAACATCTACATTTATGGTAGGTACAAAACTGTACTATGTTCATCGTGTTACCCTGCTGCAGTCATCACACTTGGGTAGAATCCCAAAGCTAAGGATGGGAGGTGGAGTCAAACAGGGTTAGAGGGGGCTAGAAGACCCTGCAAAACTGCAGTGGCGAAGCCAGCTCTAGTCTTAGAGTAAAGTGGTAAGTGATAGTGTTTGGTGAAGGTGTGTACTGAACTCCAAGTTGCAGCTTCCAAAATATCCTTGGTTGGCACCCCCCTGAGGAAGGCTGTAGCTGTAGCTGCTGCCCTGGTGGAGTGGGGCCTTATGCTAGCAGGAACTGGTTTTCCATGATGGGTGTAGCAAAAACGTATGCAATGTCCTATCCATTTGGAAATGGTCTGTTTTGAGATAGCCTTTCCTTGTGATGCTGTAGCATAGGATACAAAAAGTTGGTCAGATTTTCTGAAAGCCTTAGTTTTGTCCAAGTAGTAACGTAGCTGCCTGTGTATGTCCAAGGCATGCAGGAGTCCTTCTCCTTTGTTCTGTGGATTTGGAAAGAAGGTGGGTAAGTGGATGGTTTGATTTAGAGCCACCCTGGATACCACCTTTGGCATAAAGGAGGGGTTAGTTCGTAGAGAAACTGTCTTGATGAAAAATGAGGAAAGGCTCTACTGCCATTAGTGCCTGTAGCTCTGAGACTCTTCTGGCTGAAGTAATTGCTAGCAGCAGGGCAGTCTTCCATGATATAAACTTTAAGTCAGCTGAGAAAGCTGGCTCAAAAGGTGGCAGCGTAAGTTTTTCCAGAACAAAATTTAGGTCCCAAGTTGATGTTGGCGCTCTCCTGGGAGTCCTAATGTTTTTTGCCCCTCTGAGATACTGCCTTAGAAGTGGATGTGAAAATAAGGGAGGATCCATGTTGTAGTGAGCTGAAATAGCGGAGGCGTGGATTTTAATAGAGGAAAAAGAAAGTCCTTTGTGTAACATCTCAGTTAAATATTGCAGAATCTGAGGCATGTCCAGCTGAAGGGTACTTTGGCCTTTAGCTTGGTTCCAGGCGCAAAATCTTTTCCATTTGTCTGAGTAGGCTTTCCTGGTGCTGGGCCTCCTGGCCTCCAGAATGACATCCATAACAGCTTGTGAAAGAGGGGCTGGCTGGTTGCTTAGGTGATGTGCCATGCAGCCAAATTTAAGGTTTTGAGCTGGCTGTGTAGAATCTGACTGCCTTGCTGTGTGATTAGATGAGGAATTTGTGGTAAAATCCATGGTGGGCTCTGGGCCATGTTCCTTAGTAGTGGGTACCAGTGCTGGCGTGGCCAGTCCGGGGCAATGAGCATCATTTGAGGTCTCTCCATCCTGACTTTCAGCAGCACCTTTTGACAATGGAGGAAAGGCATACATTTTCTAACTGAATGAGCGTCGTCTACTTTCCAAGCTTAATGGTGAATTGTCCTTGTGCAAAATTTTGAAAGCTGATGGTTTTTGGGGTTGGCAAACAGATCGATGTCTGGGTGCCCCCATTTTTGAGTTATCATTGCAAATACTTGTGGATCCAGTTTCCACTCGTGGGGATCCATGATGTTTCTGCTTAGGTCGTCTGCCAATGTGTTCTTTTTTCCTGGCAGGAATTGAGCTTGTAATTGGACTTGGTAAGCCAGTGCTGTGTTCCACAAAGTCATTGCTTGCCTGCACAGAGGGTAGGAGTGTGTACCCCCTTGTTTGTTTATGTACCACATTACTGTGGTGTTGTCTGTCCTTATTATAAGCTGTCCTGGATGTAAGAGGTCCTTGAAGACTGTCAGAGCATTCTGTACAGCTAGCATTTATTTTTGATTGATGTGCAGATTCCTTTGATCTGCAGTCCATATGCCCTGAACGCACCGTCCTGCCATGTGTGCCCCCCAGGCATAGTCCGATGCATCTGTTGTCATAGTTTGCCTGGCTGGGGGTAAGGTGAAAGGCTGACCCTTGTTGAGGTGACATGCCTGTGACCACCATAGAAACTCCTGTTGAAGGCAGGGAATGAAGGGCATCACTGTTTCCAAGCTGTGGCTGTGTTGAGACCATACGCTTTTCAGGTACCATTCTAATTTCCTCATATGCAGTTTTGCAAATGGTATTAGTAGTATACAAGATGCCATGAAGCCCAAGGCCTGCAGAATTTTTCTTGCAGGGAGTTGGGTCTTTGTTGCCATTATTTTGAAGTACTGAGTTAGTTGTAGTTTGTCTGGCGTCAAATAAGCCATCTGGGCCGTTGTATTCAAGCTGGCACCCAGGAATGTCATATTTTGTGAGGGTACTAGTTTTGATTTCTTTTCATTTACTGTGTACCCTAGGCAACTTAGAAGTTGTTTTACAAAAGTCAGATGTCGTAAGAGAATGTCCTTGCTTTCTGCTTGTATGAGACAGTCGTCCAGGTATGGGTATATTTGAATTCCTCTTCATCTGCAGTATGCAATTACTGGTGCCAGGCATTTTGTGAAGACCATGGGTGCAGTAGATAAGCCAAAGGGCAGTGCAGAGAATTGGTAATGGGTTGAACCTGCAATGAAACGGAGGTATCTTCGGCAATTTTGTCTGATAGGGACATGCAGGTATGCCTCCTTGAGGTCCAACGTTACTAGCCAAGCTTTCTTGCCCAACATGGGAAGAAGCTGCTGTAGTGTTAGCATCTTGAATTTGGGTACTTACAAGAAGGTGTTTAGAATTGAAAGGTCCAGAATGGGTCTCCAAGCATTGTCCTTTCCGGGGACTAGAAAGAGCCTTGAGTAAAATACTTGGCCTTGCTCCTGTGTAGGTACCAGTTGAATGGCTCTCATGTCCATGAGAGCTGTAATTTGTTTTTGTGCCTCTGCCCATTGATTTTGTGGCAAGTTTGGCATTCCTTTTATCCTTGGCAAGGTGTGGAAATGGAATCTGTATCCTTGTGAGATAATGTCTAGGACCCATTTGCTCTTTGTGACGATGTGCCAGTTGTCTATAAAAAATGCAAATTTTCCTCCCAAGGGAGCTGCCAAGAGTTTTTTGCTTGGCAGTTTGAGGTTTAAGTCATTGCGTTTGTCTTCTAGTAGTTTGGGACCCGTCTTCTCCTCCCTTCTGTGTTGCAGTGCCCCATTGGCGAGGTTTGTAAGGGATTTGTGCTTGTCCTCTGCCCCTTGGGCGTCTGTATTTACTCCTCTGTGGTCTGTCAGAAGCTGGAAAGGACCAATTCTTTGCTGGCCAATTTCTGCTGAAGCGTGGGGGTTGTACCTGTAAGAAATCTTTGACCGTCTGCATAGATTTTGCCTTATCCTCCATTTTCTTTAAAACCTCTTCTGCTTTAACCCCAAATCCTGCTGTAAGGGTGCATCTAGTAACTTTGCTTTAACATGATCAGGCAGAGTTTGTTCCTTTAACCAAGCATGCCTACGTATAAACAGACCCAGTAACAGCTGCTCTACAAGAAGCTTCCAAGGAATCAAATCCACATTGTAAAGTATGCTTGCCCACCTGTTCAGCTGCATGCAACAGATCCTGCATTTCTTTGAATTCAGACTGTTGAGGGTGCGTGCTCATCTTTTGTTTTATTTGAGACATTAGGAATTGCTGGTATTTCAGCATGTGAAATTGACAATTTAGTGCTCTCATAGCTAGAGTAGCTGAGGTGTAACCCTTCTTCCCCCAACTACCTAGTGCTCTGGAGTCCCTTTCAGAGGGTACAGGATTTTTAGCCATAGAAGCCTTAGCCCCTTTGGGACCCTGGGAGACCATCTCTGGGTCAGCAACAGGGCTTTTGTAAAGGAATTTGTATGAGTCAGGCACTCTATAATATCCATCTGGTTTGACTCGAGCAGGAGGCAGAGAATCTGGACTTAGACTAGATTCTAAGTAAACATCATCCACAATATATAAAACTGGAGGGATAGCAAGTGGTCTGTGCTGGGGGAGTTAAAGGAACTCTCGGAGCCTTTTCTTTGAGTCGGAGTAGTCCTGACCTTCCCAGTGGAAATGTTCCCCCTCATGGTATATAAGGTTTCCCAAAGGAATAGTCTTCAGGGGGAGAAGCTGAGGGAATGGAATCTTCAGCATCAGAATCTTCATAAGGGGGAAAGGAGTAATCCTGTTCCTCAGAGGAACCTGAGGAAATAGACACTTGATCAGAGGAGGCATAATCCTCCTCTTGTCTAGGCCTTTTGTCTGGGGGGAGTTGGGAACCCCTGATTAAAGAAATCAAATCTTCCGCCATTTTAAGCATCTGTTTCTTAGGCATGGGGCCTTGAACTGGAGACTGATGTGCAGTCTTTTTTGGTTTTAGAGGAGTCTTAAGCTTAGCGTAAGATTTTATGGTGAGAGTAGTCTGTCTGAAGACACCTTCTGTAACCGAAGGTCTTTCCGCAGCACCGGCTTCTCCTTCTGCAATGTTGCCGGTAGGACCTAAAGAAAATGGCTGCGTCGGCCTAGAACTCTCTGCTTGAGAATCCGAAGCAGTCTGGGGTTCCAATTCTGCGGTCGTCAGGGGCTGCGTAGGCACCTCACCGAAAACTGGAGAACCGGCGACCAGCCCAGCCGAGGCCTTGGAGTCTGGCTTGGATCTAGGCTGCCTGTCTTTATCTTTGCGTTTTTTATGCACGCTGGTAGCCGGTTGCTCCGACGGCATAGAGTAATTAAATTTCCTACCGAAGTTGTGTCGTGCGAAATCAAAGCGTCGCTTTATAGTTCGCTTACTGAACCTAGCACAAAACCGACAACCAGTGACATTGTGGTCTGGGCCTAGGCAAGGTATACAATAAGAATGAAAGTCCTTATGAGGTATTTGCTTCCCACAAGAAATGCAACTGTTACTTTTTCTGACATCGGACTGAGGCAAGAAAAGGTTCCCCAACGGGGTACTTAGCTTTGAAGACTTCGGACTGAAATTCGATTCGAAAATCTCAGGTGTCTGTAGACAGGCACTTGCGAACTGCTTCTGCTTCGGGTACTGTGCGGCAAGAAAGACTGAAGAAAATGGCGTCGGATGCATCTTATATACCCCTGGCGCACTGACGTCAGGGAAGAAGTGGCCGCAAAAGACACCGGAACAAGACTTTGGAATTCGGGCCGACTGCGGGACCGCCTGACGGCAGGATAACCCAAGTGTGATGACTGCAGCAGGGTAGCACGAACATCTGTCTGTGTATGTCCAAGTAATGCAGAAGTCTCTCCCCTTTATTCTGTGGGTTTGGATAAAAAGTTGGCAAGTGAATAGTTTGGTTTAGAGCCACACTTGATACCAACTTTGACATAAAATTAGGGTTTGTTCTTAAAGATACCCTTGTCTTGGTGGAAAATGATGAAAGGTTCCACTGCCATTAGTGCCTGTAATTCTGAAACTCTTCGTGCTGAGGTTATTGCCAGGGGCAGAGGGGTTTTCCAAGAGAGATATTTTAAATCTGCTGAGTTCGCTGGCTCAAAAGGAGGTAAAGTTAATTTTTCCAACACAAAGTTGAGGTCCCATGTTGGAGTTTGTGCTCTACGGGGTGGTCTTATGTTTTTAGCCCCTCTGAGGTACTGTTTTAGCAAAGGATTAGAAAAATAGGTGGGTCCGTGTTGTAATGAGCAGAGATGTGGATCTTGATGGATGATAAGGAGAGGCCTTTGTCCAGCATCTCAGTTAAATATTGTAGTATCTGAGGAATATTTGGGACAAGAGGGTCAAGGCTGTGAGCCTGGTTCCAAGCACAGAATCTCTTCCATCTATCCGAATAGGCTTTCCTGGTGCTAGGCCTTCTGGCCTCCAGAATGACATCCATAACAGCTTTGGAGAGAGGAATTGCTTGCTTGACTAAGGAATCTGCCATGCAGCCAGGTTTAAAGTCTTTAGCTAGCTGTGAAGTTTGTGATTGTTGTGCTGAGTCAGAAGATGTGGGATTTGAGGCAAAATCCAGGGTGGCCCTTGTGCTAAGTTCTTAAAGATTGGGTACCAGTGCTGGCGTGGCCAGTCTGGGGCAATCAGGATCATGTTTGGCTTTTCTTGCCTGGCTTTTATAAATACCTTTGGAAGGAGAGGTAGTGGTGGGAAAGCATATACTTGTAGGTTTTTCCAGCTGAATGAGAGGGTATCCACTTTCCATGCTTGTGGGTGGTAAATCCTTGTGCAGAATTTCTGTAGCTGGCAGTTCATTGGGGATGCAAACAGATTTATGTCCGGGCTCCACCATTTTTGTGTTATCATTCTGAATATTTGTGCATGTATTTTCCACTCGTGCGGATCCATGATGTTTCTGCTTAAGTCGTCTGCCAGTGTGTTTTTCTCTCCTGGCAGGAATTGTGCTTGCAGATGAACTTGATAGGTTAGAGCTGTGTTCCACAAGGTCATGGCTGGTCTGCAGAGGGGATAAGAATGAGTGCCCCCTTGCTTATGTACCACATAACTGTGGTGTTGTCTGTCTTTAGCAGTAGTTGTCCTGGATGCAAAAGTTCCTTGAAAGCTGTAAGGGCATTTTATACAGCTAGCATCTCTTTTTGATTGATGTGAAGATGCCTTTGTTCTGCGGGCCACCTGTCATGAATACATTTTCCTGCCATATGTGCTCCCCAGGCATAATCCGATGCATCTGTTGTCAGTGTCTGCCTGGCTGTGGGTTGAGTGAAAGGCTGTCCCTTGAGGTGACATGCTTGAGCCCACCATCGAAACTCCTGGTGAAAGCAAGGAATTAGTGGTATTACTGTTTTCAAACTTTGACAGTGTTGAGACCAGACACTCTTTAGGTACCACTGTAGTTTCCTCATATGCACTCTGGCATATGGAATTAGTAGTATGCAAGATGCCATGTAACCCAAGGCCTGCAGAATTTTTCTTGCAGGGAGTTGGGTCTTTGTTGCCATCAATTGAAAATATTGAGTCAGATGTCCTTGCTTGTCTGGCGTGAGATAAGCCATCTGGGCCATTGTATTCAAGCTGGCACCCAGGAATATTACCTCTTGTGAGGGCACTAATTTTGACTTCTTTTCGTTTACTGTGTACCCCAGGCAACTTAATAACTTTTTTACAAACGCCAGATGTTTTAGAAGAATGTCCTTGCTCTCTGCTTGAATCAGGCAGTCGTCCGGATACAGATAAATTTGAATTCCTTTCTGTCTGCAAAATGCAATTACTGGTGCCAGGCACTTTGTGAAGACCCTGGGTGCAGTAGATAAGCCAAACGGCAGTGCAGAGAATTGGTAGTGCATTGAACCAGCTATGAATCTTAGGTATCTTATGCAGTTTTTCTGATAGGGACATGCAGGTATGCCTCCTTGAGGTGCAAAGTTACGAGCCAAGCCTTCTTGCCCAGCATGGGAAGAAGCTGCTGTGGTGTCAACATTTTGAATTTTGGAACATCCAGGTAAGTGTTTAGAGAAGAAAGATCCAGAATGGGCCTCCAGGCTTTGTCCTTTCTGGGAACCAGAAAGAGTCTGGAGTAA
The DNA here is from genome assembly GCF_019279795.1 of Protopterus annectens. Lineage (NCBI taxonomy): Eukaryota > Metazoa > Chordata > Ceratodontiformes > Protopteridae > Protopterus > Protopterus annectens. Next base: position 1,038,434,173 of record NC_056747.1, on the reverse strand, counting down.
AATCCTTGTCCTTGCTCCTGTGTTGGTACCTTTTGAATAGCTCTCATGTCCATGAGTGCTGTAATTTGTCTTGGCATTCCTTTTAGCCTTGGCAGAGTGTGAAAGTGGAACCTGTAACCTTGAGATACAATGTTGAGAACCCATTTGATGCCAATTGTGACAGAAAAATGACAGTTTTCCTCCCAAGGGGGCTGCCAAGAGAGAACTGTTTTGGCAGCTGTAATGGGAAGTCATTGGGGCTGTTTTTTGTAAGGTTGAGGCCTTTCTTCCCCTTCTTTCTGAGTTGATGCACCGCATTGTCAAGGCCTGTAAGGACCCTGTGGTTGACCTCTACCTCTTGGACGTCTGTATCTGCCCGTTTGAGGTCTGTCTGTAACTGGAAAGGACCAAGTCTCTGTTGGCCAATTTCTGCTAAATCGAGGAAGATGAACCTGTAAGAAGAAATCCTTCACCGTTTCGCACAGATTTTGCTTTATCCTCCATTTTCTTTAATACCTCTTCTGCCTTAACTCCAAATAAAACATCCTGCTGCAAAGGTGCATCCAATAATACTGCTTTGACATGATCTGGTAACGTCTGTTCTTTTAACCAAGCATGTCTTCTAATGACAGATCCTGTAACTGCTGCTCTACAGGAGGCCTCTAATCAAAACCGCATTGCAAAGTATGTTTTCCCACTTGTTCAGCTGCATGCAATAAATCCTGCATTTCTTTATAATTAGGAGGATCTGAGTTTGGAAGCATTTTTTGTTTTAACTGAGACATCAAATATTGCTGATATTTTACCATGTGAAACTGGCAATTTAAGGCCCTCATAGCTAAAGTTGCAGATGTATATACTTTCTTCCCCCATCTGTCTAATGCTCTGGAATCTCTGTCAGAGGGGACTGGATTCTTTGCTGAGAAGGCCCTTACCCCCTTGGGGCCCTGAGAAATAGTTTCAGGATCAGCAGCAGTGCTTTTATAAAGAAATTTGTGAGAGTCAGGGACTCTGTAGTATCTGTCAAGCTTAACTGGTGCAGGAGGTAAAGAATCAGGATTTAATCTAGATTCAGAATACACATCATCCACAATATCTAACACTAGCGGAATAGCAAGGGGTCTGTGTTGAGGCAATAAAAGGAAATCTCTGAGCCTTTTCTTGGATTCTGAATAATCCCGGCCCTCCCAATAGGAATGCTCCCTCATGGTATGTAAGGTTTCCCCGAAGGAGTAGTCATCTGGCGGAGAGGCTGAAGGAACTGATTCCTCAGCATCAGAATCCTCATAAGGGGGTAAAGAGTATCCTAGGTCAGAGGACGAAACTGAAGAGATGGATACCTGGTCGGATGAGTCATAGTCTGCATCCTGTCTAGGCTTTTTATCAGGAGGGGGATGGGACCCCCTGATCAGGGTAATTAAGTCTTTGGCCATTTTGAGCATTTGTTTCTTAGGCATGGAGGCCTGTTCCTGGTGAATGTTGAATTTGTTTCTTTGTTTTTAAAGGAGTTTTAGATTTAGCAGAAGATTTAATGGTTAACTGAGTAGGTCTGAAAACACCCTCTGAAGCTACGGGTTGTTCAGCTACTCCTGATCCCTCTGAAGGGTTAGTCTCGGTAGGCTGTAAATCTGGTGCGTCCGAAGGTCCAGCCATCTCCAAGTGGGAGTCAGAGGCGGCCTGAGGTTCTAAAGAAGCAGTTGTCAGGGGCTGCGAAGGTGCCTCGCTGAAAACTGGAGAACCGGCGACTGGCCTAGAAGAGGCTTCGTCGTCAGTTTTGGGCCTCGGATGCCTGTCCTTGTCTTTGCGCTTTTTGTGTATTCCGGTCGTCGGTAGTTCCGACGGCATGGTATAATTGACTTTTCTGCCAAAATAATGTCGGGCAAAATCAAACCGACGTTTAATAGTGCGCTTGTTAAACCTAGCACAAAACCGACAACCAGTGACGTCGTGGTCTGGGCCTAGGCATGGGATACAATAAGAATGGAAATTCTTATGAGGTATATGCTTTCACCAAGAAATACAGTTATTAACTTTTACTGACATCGGTCTGAGGCAAGAAAAAGTTTCCCCAATGGGGTACTTAGCTTTGTAGAAAACTTTGGTTCTGGATTCGGAAATGAAAATCTCTGGAGTCGGCCGACCGGCACTTGCGAACTGCTTTTGCTTCGGGCACCGCGCGGCAAGAAAGACTGAAGAAAATGGCGTCGGCTGCATCTTATATACCCCTGTCGCACTGATGTCAGGGAAGACGACTAACAGTGGGTAAAACTGCCTTCCAGTTTATAGCCTGCTACAGACCACCCTCCCAAACACAGGAACCCCACTCGGCCTTCCTGAGAACACTGAAAAATATGAATGTCTCTCCAAACACCATTATAATGGGCGACTTCATCTACCCAAACATAGACTGGGAGCATTACTCTAGCTCGAACACCCTAGCTCAAAGGTTCCTAGAATTCATAATCTCAAATGCTATGGAACAACTTGGTACCACTCCCACAAGAGGGGAAAACATACTGGACCTGATCATCACCAACATGGGGACTCTATGCTCCAGACCAGAAGTGTATCCCTCACTGGTAAGATCAGACCATAAACTGATATCACTGGATATTCAACATCCCGATCCCACCCCCTGTCCAGAAAACCGCAGTGAAAAACTTCTCTAAAGCAAATTTCACACTCCTCAAAACTGAGGTGGAATCCTTCAAAGCCCCCGGGCCTGTGGAAAATACGGCCCAGACCGCAGAATCCTTTATAAATGCATTCTATGAACACCTTCAGGAATGCATGGATCATGCAATCCCAAATAAAACCAAGACCCAATCCTCCAAAGGCAGACGTCCTGTCTGGTGGACCCCAGCCATAAACAAACTATACAATAGAAGGAGGAAGCTACTACATGATGGAGCAAAATCCCAAAAAGGGAAGACATCTCTGATCAGTATTAGCAAAAAACTAAGGGCACTCATAAAATCGTCTAAGGCCAGCTTCGAGAGAAAAATTGCACAGGACACTAAGGATAATCACAAGGCTATCTTTAGTTATGGTAGGAACCTGGGTGGGAATTCCCAGATATGCTCAGAATTAGTCCAAAATGACAAAATACACCGAACCCACAGACATTGCCAACATCCTAGCTGACAGGTTCAGCACAAACTTCTCCACCCCCTCCCCACCAAAAGGGCAAATATCTATTCCAGCAGAGTGCTGCCCCCTTGACATCTCAGATCCTCAGGTAAGAGCCGCCCTCTCCAAAGCAAAAAAACACAGCATCAATGGGACCAGACGGTGTCCCGGGCTGCTTCCTACATGAACTCCAAGAAGAGCTAAACCCAAAACATAAAACTACTGTTCAATCTAAGCCTTACTACACGATATGTACCCAAAGAGTGGCGTACAGCAACAGTGGTCCCTCTCCACAAAGATGGTGCCTCAACGGACCCTGGAAACTATCGCCCCATAAGCCTGACTAGCTTGGTCTGCAAAGCTATGGAAAGGATCATCATGGACCTCATAAATAAAGATATTGGGGACCTACAGACACTGGATCCTACCCAGTTCGGCTTTGTTAAGGGCAGATCCTGCCTCTTAAACCTGGTCGACTTCTTTGAAACAATCACCAAGGCCATTGAAGAAGGGAAGGTGGTCCACACAGTCTACCTGGACCTCGCTAAAGCCTTCGATACAATACCCCACTCAGGCATTATAGATAAGCTCATCAGCTTAAATATAAAACCCTATGTCACTAGATGGGTTGCAAACTGGCTCAAGGACAGAACCCACATGGTTAGAATTGCTGGAGCCATGTCAGACTCCAAACCAGTTACAAGTGGCGTCCCACAAGTTCAGTCCTGGGATCTCTCTTGTTCGGTATATATTTCTCGGAGGTACAGGCCAACACAGAAGGACTGTGGCTGACCAAGTTCGCAGATGACTGCAAACTGGGCACCATAATCGACTCTCCAGCCGACACAAGCATCCTCCAAAAGGGCCTCATAGAAACAGACAACTGGTGCCAGAGCCATGGCCTCAAGCTAAACGCCAAAAAGTGTATAAGTCATCCCCTTTGGCAAAAACAAAGTGCCCACAAATTACCACATAGGTGGTAATCCATTAAGTATAGAAGAAGTAATTAGGGACCTGGGGACCCAAGTTGATAGCAATCTCTCATTTGACAACAACATTTTATATAACCCACCTAATCATGAAGGGATTCACATATAGATTAGGGGAGGTCATCGTGCCTCTTTACTCATCAGGCCCATAACAGAGTACAATGCCCCTTTTGGGATGTACCTTACCAAACACCTGCAGCAACTGGAAAGACCCCAAAAGTACCTCACCAAGAGGATCAAAGGGCTCAAACAGATGCCATATGCCGCCCGGTTAAAGAAACTCCAGCTCTACTCAGTGGCATACCGCCTGCTCAGAGGCGACCTGTGCCTGACGTATAAAGCCATGTCCAACCCAGAATTAAGGGACATGCTGCACCTCAAAAAATTCAAATCCCATCGAGCTACACGCTCGAGAGACTTGAACCTCAGCACTGAAATAAATAGGACATGCTGGAGGGACAGATTCATAACCCAGAGGCTCCCTTCACTCTGGAATAAAATCCCAGTCCAGGTTAGGCAGAGTCCCTCATTGACTCTTTTCAAGAGGAATCTTGATGAGTGGATGGGAGATCGTAAGTTTACCCCGGGTATCAATTCTGTGTCACTGTTAGACAGAGGCACAGTATACTAACCTCGAAAAAGGGCATAGCAAAATTAATTTAAAATGGGTGGCGAAAGCCAAACATACTCTGGCTAGGCTTATAAATGCCCTAGGGCAGATAGCCTAGTATGAACCTATGAACCTATAAGAAGCGACAGCAACCGACGCCGGACCAAGACTTTGGAACTCAGGCCGACTGAGGGACCGCCTTATGGCAGGATAACCCAAGTATAATGACTGCAGCAGTGTAACACGATGAACGTCTGGAAATGCAAGTAGCCTGCTTTGAAGCAGAGGTATCTTCTGCAAGATTCCTTTATTGGGATATGCAGGTAAGCCTCTCAAGTCTATAGTTACCAACCAGGTACCTTTGCCTAGCATAGGTAGTAACTGTTGAAGAGTCAGCATCTTGAATTTTGGAATGTCCAGAAATGTGTTTAGAGTGGATAAGTCCAGAATTGGATGCCATGATTTGTCTTTTCTGGGTACCAGGAAAAGTCTGGAATAGAAACCTTGTCCTTTTTCCTCTTCTGGTACTGGTTGAAAAGCCCTCATGTTCATGAGGGACAGAACTTGCTTCTGGGCCTCTGCCCACTGATTTGGTGGCAGATCTGGCAATCCGTTTGGGGTTGGCAACGTGTGGAAATTAAATCTGTATCCCTGGGATACTATATTTAAAACCCATTTGTCCTGGGTAATAAGTTGCCAGTTTCATGCATGAAGTGCCAGTTTTCCCCCCAAAGGGGCGGCTAAAAGGTAACTGCTTGGTGATTGTAGAGGGAAGTCATTGAGGCTGTTTATCATAGGGAGGTGCCTTGTTGCTTCCAGATTTGGAGGTGGAGGCACCCCATTGTTTTGTTCTAAAAGTTCCTTGGGACTGAAACCTGGAGCCTCTGGACTGTCTTGATTTTACTTTAGCAGCTCTCAAGGGGACTGGAAAGGATCAGTTCTTAGTAGGCCAGTGCCTACTAAATCTTGGAGGTTGCACTTGTAAGAAATTTTTCACAGTTTGCATAGATTTAGCTTCATCTTCCATCTTTTTTAACACTTTGTCAGCCTTATTACCAAAGAGACGGTCCTGTTGTAAAGGAGCATCCAACAATTTTGCTTTAACATGGTCAGGCAGAGTTTGCTCTTTGAGCCAAGCATGCCTTCTTAGCACAGATCCAGTTACGGTGGCCCTGCAAGAGGCCTCCAAAGAATCAAAACCACATTGCAAAGAATGTTTTCCAACTTGTTCAGCTGAATGTAATAAATCCTGCAAATCTTTATTTTCCACACAGTCAGAGATTAACATAATTTTCTGTTTAAGTAGTCCCATGATATGTTGTTGATATTTAAGCATATGAAATTAACAGTTTAAAACCCCAATTGCCAAGGTTGCAGACGTGTAAACCTTCTTACCCCATCTATCCAGCGCCCTGGAATCTCTATCAGAAGGGGTAGGACTTTTAGCAGTAGAGGCCTTAATGCCCTTGGGACCCTGAGAAATAGTTTCAGGATCAGCAACAGGATTTCTGAAAAGGAATTTGTGGGAGTCAGGAACCCTGTAGTATCTATATGGGTTACAAGGAGCCGGAGGCAGAGAATCAGGAGTCATACTAGACTCTGAAAAAACATCAACAACAATGTCTAGAACAGGTGGTATAGCCAAAGGCCTATGCGGAGGAAGAAGAAAATCCCTAAGTTTCTTTTTAGAGTCAGAGAAATCCTGACTTTCCCAGTGGAAATGTTCCCTTAAGGCATGTAAAGTTTCCCGAAAAGAAAAATCCTCATGTAAAGTTTCCCCAAAAGAAAAATCCTTAGGGGGAGAAGCAGAAGGAATGGAATCCTCTGCATCAGAGTCCTCATAAGTAGGAATAGACAAATCCTGTTCATTAGAAAAGTCAGAAGAAATAGAATCCTGTTCAGAAGATTCATAATCAATGTCTTGCCTAGGCCTCTTAGAAGGAAGGGGTTGGCTACCCCTGATCAGAGTAATTAAATCTTAAGCCATTTTGATCATTTGTTTTTTAGGCATAGGGGCCTGCACATGTGGCCCAGGCGTCGTTTTTTTAGACATAGATTTTGGCCTTAATTTAGAAGATGGCGTCGGTCTAATATACAAATCCGTAGGTCTGAAAACACCCTCAGAAGCCGGTGCCTGCACAGTGGCTTCGGACCCATATAAGGTAGACACATCCACAGGTTCTATAACTGAAGAATCTCGCGGCATACCGGACACCGAATGGGTCTCAGTAGAGGCCTGCGAATCAGAAGTAGCGGGTATCAAGGGCTGCGAAAGCGCATCACTGAGTACTGGCGACTGGCTTAGGAGAAGCGTCCTCGTTGGTTTTGGACCTTGACGGTCTGTCTCCGTCTTTTTCTTTGCATTTTTTAGGTATTTCGGTAGTCGTATTGCTAAAAGACGACATTTCTGGATAATTAAATCTTGAGCCAAAATATTTAGAAGCAAAAATATACAGACGTTTAATCATGCGTTGATTAAATTTAGCACAAAACCGACAGCAAGACACATTGTGGTCAGGGCCTAGGCAAGGAATACGGTACAAATGAAAATTCTTATAAGGTATTTGCTCCCCACAAGTAATGCAATTATTAACTTCTACTGACATCGGTAAGGAGCAAGAAAGTTTCCACAATGGGGTACTTAGCTTTTAGTTGAAGACTTCGGTTCTGAAACTCGAAAACGAAAATTTCAGGAGTCGGCCAACTGACACAAACTGCTTCTGCTTCGGGCACCGCACGGCAAGAAAGACTGATGTAATGGCGTTGGCTGCATGTTTTATACCCCTGACATCATGGAAGAAGGAACAGCAACCGACGCAGGACCAAAGACTTTGTTAATCAGGCCGACTTTGCAACAGGGAAACATGAAGAACATCTACCCGTGGATTTTACTCAAGAGTTTATGACTGTCTAAGAGCTGCAGAAAGACGAGACTTACTTGCTTTGGCCAAGCATGCATTTTAGGTCATCATAATGAAAAGGTATTTTATAAATTTTCAATTATTGATCAAGTTAAAAATTATCATTCTAGGCAGGATGCTGAAGAGGATTTAGACTAGAAAGAGTATTGTTGGCAAGTTAGGTTAAATGCATGTGCATATCAAAGAATGAATGACAGAAAAAAAATGTAAAGCTGTTTTGAATAGGAAAGGGTTAAAATACTGAAGTAATTGGTCATGTGATTTTAATAAAGTATTTATTCTGTGTTGGTTTGTTTTTGCAACCAGGTCTGAGGAAGTTCAATCTGAATTAAAGCACTTACCAGTTGTGTTATTAAATAAAGTTATTTCATTTATTTTCTGGGCCGTTTTTGTTAGATATATATATATATGTATATATATATATATGTATATATATATGTATATATATATATATATATATATATATATATATATATATATATATATATATATATATATATATATATATATATATATATATATATATGTATATATATATATATATATGTATATATATATATATATATATATGTATATATATATATATATATATATATATATGTATATATATATATATATATATATATATATATATATATATATATGTATATATATATATATATATATATATATATATGTATATATATATATATATATATATGTATATATATATATATATATATATATATATATATATATATATATATATATATATGTATATATATATATATGTATATATATATATATATATATATATATATATATATATATATATATATATATATATATATATATATATGTATATATATATATATATATATATATATATATATATATATATATATATATATATATATATATATATATATATATATATATATATATATATATATATATATATATATATATATATATATATATATATATATATATATATATATATATATATATATATGTATATATATATATATATATATATATATATATATACATATATATATATATATATATATAAATATATATATATATATGTATGTAAATATATATATATATATATATATGTATATATATATATATATATATATGTATGTAAATATATATATATATATATATATATATATATATATATATATATATATATAGCAGTCAGGGCCCAGTCCACCTCAAAGAAAAAAGACGAAGAAGCAGAGGAGCCGAAGGTAGAAGCACTTTCAATACCAACTTAGCCCTACACTCACAAATGGAGCATCCAGAATTCAGATGCGCCAGACACAAACAATAGGCGCATTTTAACTGTGCACCCTGTGAAGGCAACTTGTGCCCACAGGAAACACACTTCTTAAAACCTTTCTCCATCTCTCTCAACCTAAACCACATAAACAACATTAACTGCAAAATACAATGCATTAATGACAGACAAAAAGGGCGGGAAGGGAAAAGGGATGACACAATTACAATTGACTACCCACCTACCTAGCTATCCTGGAAGGAGCAAAGGACAAAAAGTATCACTAACTTCTCTAAACAGAAAAAGTACAGCACAGCCAAAGACCAAGCTACAGACACAAATGGAGGCAAACTAAATCTGGGGAGTTGCTGGAGGAGCGGGGAACTATGGGTAAGGGAGGCAGCGCAAAAAAAGCTAAAGACTTTAGAAAGTACAGTTGTGTACACTTATCATAAATGTAGATTTTCAAGTGTATTCACTGTCGCAGTCATCAGCTGTGGATTATTCCCTACTGTGGTAGCCCTTGGCTGGCCCGAATACCAGAGTCAATGTTTTTCTGCGTCAGCTGTTGTCGCTTGCTGTCTGACGTCAGGTCGTCAGTGCTACAAAGGAAGGCAGCCGACGCCATTACATCACTTTTTCTTGCCCTTACCAGTCAGAGATCCCAGTAAATATGGTAAAATGGTCCTGGTGGCTAAAAGCCACTGTTAGCAACGCATGTCTCCCTAAAGGGGTTTATATCAGTCCGTCGAAACTGCTGAATATCGAATACCAGATGTTCGAACTGTAAAGTTCGAACACTGGTAATCGCGAAGCCACAGCTCACTGAATTCTTTCCCAGGGAAAGAATTCGGTGGGCCGTTTCTGTGGCTTTTTGAGTATCAGGACTGTGGTGGGAAGTTACGGGTTGGGTTCAAGTAAGTGTGCGATTATGTGGATTTTGGGGTTAGGTGGGTGTGCGATAGTGAAAGACGTAAAGGTTAGGGTAGGATAGGGGAGTTAAGGTTAGGGCACGGGTCAGGTGAGTGAGCGATAGTGACGGATCTTAGGGTTAGGGTTTGGGTTAAAGTGGATAGGTAGTAGTGTATGTACAGTTTAGTGTAGGGTTAGTTATAGGATTTTGAGTGTATGTGTATGGATCGATGTTGTTTTGGTAGGTTTGTGTTGCGTGTGTGTTTCTTGCAACAGCAATTTTTTTTGCAGTTTGTGGTTTGAAGTTCGAACATATGTTCGAACTTCAGTCGTTTTGATGAACTGATATAGACCCTCCCTAAAAAAAGCAGATATAAGGGGGAAGGAGAGTGGGAAACCATGACTGCAACAGTGAATACACTGGACTATCTACATTTATGGTAAGTGTACACAACTGTACTATGTTCTTTGTGTTTCACTGTTGCAGTCATCACCTGTTGGAGGATTCCCAAAGTTCAGGAAAGGGATGGTAGGATTAATAAGAGACCTAGGAATGGGTCAGCATGCCCTGCAGAAAGTACAGTTGTGCACACTTATCATAAATGTAGATGTTTGAGTGTACTCACTGTTGCAGTCATTACATTTGGGTTATCTGCCTGCAGGTAGCCTTCAGCCGGCCTGAATACTGGAGTCTTGGATTCCTGCATCGGATGCGGTCTCTTCTTCCATGACGTCAGGGGTATAAAACATGCAGCTGACACCATTACATCAGTTTTTCTTGCCCCAAATGTCAGGTGTCCCCACAAAGGGAAGCAATTATATGTTGTTACACCTCCATCAAAAAGCAAATACACCAAAAAGCTTAAAACAAGAAGGAAAGGTAGAGCCAAAAGAAGTCAGGGGGCTGGAGGGAGGGTAATCAGGAGTGCAATAGTGAATACACTTGAACACCTACATTTATGTTGTGTACACAACTGTACTATGTTCTTCGTGTTTCACTGTTGCAGTCATTACATTTGGGTTAATTCCCAAAGCGAAGGAAGGTAGGAGGAAGTTAGAGAGCATTAGGGCCAGCTATTAAGCCCCGCAAAACTGCAGTGGCAAAACCAGCTCTGGATTAAGAAAAAATAGGCATGTGGTAATGCTTGGTGAAGGTATGTACAGAGCTCCAGGTATCAGCTTCTAGGATGTCCCTTGGTAGGAACCCCTGTGAGAAAGGCTGCAGAGGTAGATGCAGCTCTGGTGGAATGTGATCTTATCCCGTGGGGTGGGTTTTCCATGGTGCTTATAGCCGAAATGAATGCAATGGGTTACCCATTTAGAAATGGTTTGCTTTGAAATGGCCTTCCCCTCTGCCCCTGCAGCAAAGCCAACTAGCATCTGTTCAGATTTTCTGAGAGGCTTAGTCCTGTCCAAATAAAATCTAAGTTGCCTGTGCACATCCAAAGAGTGCAGAATTCATTCTCCTTTGTTTTGTGGATTCGGGAAAATGGCGGGCAAATGAATGGACTGATTTAGGGCCACACTAGACACCACCTTGGGCATAAAGGAAGGATTGGACCTGAGAGAAACCCTGTCTGCATGGAAGATAATGAAGGGCTCCACTGCCATGAGGGCCTGTAAATCAGACACTCTTCTTGCTGAAGTGATGGCTAGAAGGAAGGCTGTTTCCCAAGAAAGGAATTTCAACTCTGCAGTTGCAGCTGGTTCAAATGGAGGGAGAGTGAGCTTTTCCAATACGAAGTTAAGGTCCCAGGCTGGAGTAGGGGGCTCACCTAGGGGGTCTTAAATTTTTAGCTCCTCTGAGGAACTGATTTAACAGGGGATGAGAGAAGAGGGGTGGTTCAGTATTATAATGCACTGAAATGGCAGAGGCATGAAATTTAATTGACAAGAAGGACAGGCCCTTACGGAGCATTTCTGTTAAGTACTGAAGAATATGAGATAAGCTGGGCACCATAGGCCATCCCCTGAGTTTGGCTCCAGGAACAGTATCTTTTCCACTTTGCAGCATAGGATTTTCTATTTCTAGGTCTCCTTGCTTCCAGAATTACATCTAGCACCTGCTTACTGAGGGATGCTATTGGAGAGCTCAAGGAATTAGCCAGGCTGCAAGGTTCAGGGTTTGAAGCTGAGGGTGCAGAATCTGGCCTGCCTGCTGGGACAGTAGGGAAGGTGTCTGAGGTAGGTGCCATGGATCCAGCAGTATCATACTGCGCAAGAGGGGGTACCCAATGCTGGCGAGGCCAATCTGGTGCAATAAGGATTGTCCTTGGTTTGTCCTGTTTGATCTTTAGCAGAACCTTCGAGAGGAGAGGCAGAGGTGAAAAGGCATAAACTGAGAGGCTTTCCCAGGTAAAGGACAGGGCATCCACTTTCTAAGCTTGAATGTGAGGAGTCCTTGTGCAGAATTTGTCCAACTGGTAGTTCTGGGGGAGGCAAACAGGTCCATCTCTGGAGTCCCCCATTTGTTCCTCAAGAGGTTGAATATTTTTGGTTCCAGTTTCCATTCGTGTGGGTCCATGAGATTTCTGTTTAGGTCATCTGTCACTGAATTTAGCTTGCCTGGCAGGAATTGAGCTTGTAGGTGCACTTGGTAGCCCAAGGCTGTGGTCCACAGAGCCATGGCTAGTCTGCAGAGAGGGTAAGAGTGGATTCCCCCCTGCTTATGTACCACATAACTGTGGTGTTGTCTGTCTTTACCAATAATTGTCCTGAAAGGATGTGGTCTTTGAAGGCTGTTAGGGAATTCTGTACAGCTAACATTTCTTTTTGGTTGATATGCAGGTGCATCTGACTCTGGTTCCATTTGCCCTGAATGCACTGCCCTGCTAAGTGAGCCCCCCATGGATAGTCTGATGTGTCTGCTAGGGTTTGGGCGACAGGGGGTAGATTGAAAGGGGGCCCCTTGTTGTGGTGGCAGGCCTCTGCCCACCAAAGGAACTCTGTCTTTATACAAAGAATGATAGGAATCACTGACTCCAGGTCCAGAGAATGTTGACACCATAGGCTTTTTAGATACCATTGTAGTTTCCTCATATGCAGTCTTGCATATGGAATTAGTAGAATGCAAGATGCCATGAACGCCAGAGCTTGCAAAATTTTCCTTGCAGATAGCTGGGTCTTTTGTGGCCAGTAGTTTGAAGTAGGTTGTCAAATAAAAGTACAGTTGTGTACACTTACCATAACTGTAGATGTTAGAGTGTATTCACTGTTGCAGTCATTACATTTGGGTAATCCTGCTGGCAGGTTGCCCTCAGTCGGCCTGAATTCCAAAGTCTTGGGTCCTGCGTTGGCTGCTGCCGCCCCTTCCCTGACGTCAGGGTTATAAAAGAAGCAGCTGACACCATTTTCTTCAGTTTTTCTAGCCCCAGATGTCAGATGCCCCCTAAAAGGGTAGCCAAAAAATTTATATATATAAAAATACATGCACCAACATAAACTTTACCTTTATCTACAAGCAAATACACCACATAGGTTGTATAAATCAGAGAAGGAAAGAGAAGTTCCATCAGAAGAAAGGGGGATGGGTGGGTAACCTGGACTGCAACAGTGAATACACTCTAACATCTACATTTATGGTAAGTGCACACAACTGTACTATGTTCTTCGTGTTTCACTGTTGCCGTCATTACATTTGGGTAGATTCCCAAAGCTATGGTTGGGAGGCTGGAGCTACCAGCATTAGGAGTGGCTATGAGGCCCTGCAAAACTGCAGTGGGAAAGCCTGCCCTGGATTTAGAGTAGAGTGTCAGATGATAGTGCCTTGTAAAGGTGTGCACTGAACTCCAAGTAGCAGCCTCTAAAATGTCTTTGGTTGGTACTCCCCTGAGAAAGGCTGCTGAAGTGGCTGCAGCTCTGGTTGAATGTGGCCTACTGCCCTTAGGCACTGGCTTGCCATGGTGAAAATAGCAGCAACAAATGCAGTGGCCTATCCACTTCGAAATAGTCTGCTTTGAGATGGCCTTTTCTTGTGATCCTGCAGCATATGCCATTAGTAATTGCTCTGTCTTCCTGAAAACTTTGGTTCTGTCCAAGTAGAATCGAAGCTCTCTGTGTACGTCCAAAGAATGCAGAATTCTCTCCCCCTTGCTCTGTGGATCTGGATAAAAAGTTGGCAGATGAATTGTTTGGTTAAGAGCCACACTGGACACTGCCTTAGGCATAAATGTTGGGTTTGTCCTCAGAAAGACTCTGTCTGGATAAAAAATGATAAAAAGGTTCCACAGCCATGAGTGCCTGTAGCTCTGAAACTAGTCTTGCAGAAGTTATTGCTAGGAGCAGAGCTGTTTTCCAAGATAAAAATTTTATATCAGCAGTAGCAACTGGCTCAAAAGGAGGCAGGGTGAGTTTTTCCAAGACATAGTTGAGGTCCCATGCAGGTATTGGTGATCTCCTTGGAGGCCTTAGATTTTTGGCTCCTCTGAGGTACTGCTTTAATAAAGGATGAGAAAAGATTGGTGGCTCTGTATTGTAATGAGCCGAAATGGCAGAGGCATGAATTTTAATTGATGAAAAAAAATAGGCCTTTGTCCAGCATCTCAGTTAAGTGTTACAAAATCTGAGGAATATTTGGTACAGCTGAATCAGTTCCTTGTGCCTGGTTCCAAGCATAGAATCTCTTCCATTTTCCAGCATAAGATTTTCTAGTACCAGCATAAGATTTTCTAATACTAGGCCTTCTGGCTTCCAAAATGACATCCACCACAGCTTTAATGAGAGGTGTGTTTTGTATGACTACATTATCCGCCATGCTACCAGGTTTAAAGTCCTGAGTTGGCTGTGCAGGATCTGATTGTTTTGCTGGAACAGTAGATGAGGTATTTGAGGTAAGGTCCAAGCTGGGCATTGAGACAAGTTCCTTAGGATTGGATACCAGTACTGGCGGGGCCAGTCTGGGGCAATCAGAATAATCTTTGGCTTCTCCTGTCTGACCGTTAGGAGTACCTTGGGGAGGAGAGGCAGTGGAGGAAAGGCATATACGGACAGGTTTTTCCAGCTGAAAGACAGGGCGTCCACTATCCATGCTTGTCTGTGATAAGTCCCTGTGCAGAATCTTTTTAGTTGGTAGTTGTAAGGGGAGGCAAATAGATCTATGCCCGGGCATCCCCATTTCCTTGTTATTATGCTGAAGACTTGTGGATCCAGTTGCCACTCGTGGGGATCCATGAGGTTTCTGCGTAGTTAGTCTGCCAGAGTATTTTCCTTTCCTGGCAGGAATTGTGCCTGCAGATGTACTTGGTGAGTCAATGATGTGTCCCACAAAGTCATGGCTAGTCTACAAATGGGGTAAGAACGTGTGGCCCCCTGCTTGTTTATATACCACATGACCGTGGTGTTGTCTGTCTTTATCAGTAGTTGTCCCAGATGAAGTAGGTCCTTGAAGGCTGTCAGGGCCTTTGAACAGCTAGCATCTCTTTTTGATTGATATGTAGATGCATTTGGTTTGAGGACCATGTGCCTTGAATGCATCTTCTTGCCATGTGGGCCCCCCCAGGCATAATCTGATGCAACAGTCGTTAGTGTCTGCCTGGCTGGGGGTAATGTGAATGGCTGTCCCTTGTTTTGGTGACAAGCCTTCGCCCACCATCGAAACTCCTGTGGCAGGCAGGGAATGAGAGTAATGAGAAGTTATGTACCTACCATAACGTTCCATGTTAGTTGTCTTCTTCTCGCCTTCTTTCTTGCTGGATGGGTTCGGAGCCGATCCTCGGCTCCAACTCGAACAATACTAAAGCTCGAGAGCTAATTTCACCGTCTCAAGGCTCCCCTATATCCCTCAATGCTATGCGGTAACTACTCAGATCTCGTTTGATAGCTAAAACCAAGCAGTTCTAGTCTCCATAGTATGGAGAAGAGAGAAAAAGAACCCACTACACACCAAACAGCCAGTACTTCACCAGTAATTTTTCCTTTATTGTTCACGATCTGGTACCTCGGCAATTCGCCTTCAAGGATCACAACTCACTGCAACACAGCAGTGAGATTATATATCATTAAATTCAAAGCAATTAATCAATTAATTAATTCAACTTTTAAATTCAATAAAGGAAAAGAATTTTTTTAGTTTTAAAGTGATCTCAAAAGAGACTTCAACGTTATATAAATATAATTTAAACATATATAAACAAAATAATAAGCAGAATTAGCTCTCGAGCTTTAGTATTGGCAGAGTCGGAGCCGAACCCATCCAGCAAGAATGAAAGCAAGATTGACAACTTACCATTCATTGTTTCCAGACTGTGGCAATGTTGAGTCCAAACATTTTTTAGGTACCACTGAAGTTTCCTCATATGCAGTCTTGCATATGGAATTAGTAGGATGCAGGATGCCATGAAGCCCAAAGCCTCCAGAATTTTTCTTGCAGATAACTGGGCCTTTGCTGCCATTTCCTTGAAATAAGTAGTCAGTTGCCTTTGTTTGTCTGGCGTGAGATAAGCCATCTGGGCAGTTGTATTTAAGCTTGCACCCAGGAATATTACCTCTTGAGAGGGTACTAGTTTTGATTTCTTTTCGTTGACTGTGTACCCTAGGCATGTTAGAAGTCTTTCCACAGACGCCAGATGCTGTAGAAGAATGTCCTTGTTCTCTGCTTGAATTAGGCAGTCGTCCAAGTAAGGATATATTTTTATTCCTCTGTCTGCAGAATGCAATTACTGGTGCCAGGCACTTTGTAAAGACCCTGGGCACAGTAGATAAGCTAAAGGGCAGTGCAGAGAATTGGTAATGCATTGAGCCAGCCTTGAATCTGAGGTATCTTCTGCATGATTGTCTGAGTGGGACAAGCAGGTATGCCTCTTTTAGGTCTAAAGTCACAAGCCAAGCGTTCTTGCCCAGCATGGGCAGAAGCTGCTGCAAAGTCAACATTTTGAATTTTGGTATATCCAGGAATGTGTTCAGAATAGATAGATCCAGTATTGGTCTCCAGGCCTTGTCCTTTCTGGGTACCAAGAACAGTCTCGAGTAAAATCCTTGTCCCTGCTCTTGCTCTGGTACTTGTTGAATGGCCTCCATGTCCATGAGGGATGAAACTTGTTTTTGTGCCTCTGCCCATTGATTTTTTGGCAGATTTGGCCAGCCGTTTGCCTTTGGCAGGGTATGGAAATGGAACTTGTAGCCTTGTGACACCATATTTAGAACCCACTTGTCCTGGGTTATAATGTGCCAATTTTGAGAAAAAGTGCTAATTTTCCCCCCAAGGGTGCTGCCAGGAGATAAGTGCTTGGTGCAGGCAGGGGGAAGTCATTGGGACTGTTTCCTGTATGGTTGTGATTTGTCTTCTCCAACTTTGTAGGTAGAAGCACCCCATTGCTTTGACCTGTATGAACCTTGCGCCTGGGATCTGCCTCTAGGGCGTCTGGATCTGCCTCTTTGAGGTCTGTCTGGAAAGGACCAATTCTTTGTAGGCCAGTGTCTACTAAACCTAGGTGGCTGTACTTGCAAGAAATCTTTGACAGTTTGCATAGATTTAGCTTTGTCCTCCATTTTCTTTAACACCTCTTCTGCCTTAACACCAAACAAAGTATCATGCTGTAAAGGTGCATCTAATAATTTAACTTTGACATGATCAGGCAGATTTTGTTCCTTTAACCAAGCATGCCTCCTAATTACAGAACCCATAACTGCAGCCCTGCAGGAGGCCTCCAAAGAATCAAATCCACATTGCAAAGTATGCTTTCCAACTTGTTCAGCTGCATGCAATAAATCCTGCATTTCCTTGTTTTCTGCACATTCAGAGTTTAACAACATTTTCTGTTTAAGCAATGCCATGACATGTTGCTGATATTTGAGCATATGAAACTGACAGTTTAAGGCCCTTATAGCCAAGGTAGCAGATGTGTAAACCTTTTATCCCCATCTATCCAGTTCCCTAGAATCCCTGTCAGAGGGGATAGGATTTTTTGCAGCGGAAGCCTCAACTCCTTTGGGACCCTGTGAAATAGTTTCTGGGTCTGCAGCAGGGTTTTTAAAAAGTAATTTATGACAGTCAGGAACCCTGTAATATCTGTCAGGCTTAACAATATGCAAGTTAGTAGGCCTGAATACACCCTCAGAAGCCGGTGCCTGCAGAGCGGCTCCGGACCCATCCAAGGTAGAGACATCCGCAGACTCCACAGTTGAAGCATCTCGCGGCATACCGGACTCCGAATGGGTCTCAGTAGAGGCCTGCAAATCTGAAATAACGTGCATCAGGGGCTGCAAAAGCGCCCGAGTACCAGCGAACTGGTGACTAGCTTAACGGAGACGTCGTTGGCAGTTTTGGACCTATGCGGTCTGTCTCTGTCTTTATCCTTACTTTTTTTGGAATATCGGCACTCGGATGGCTTACCAAAGCCATTTCTGGATAGTCATACAGAGTACCAAAATAATTTGCTGCAAAAATAGACCAACGATGAATAGTTCGGGGGTTGAATAAGGCACAAAACCGACAGAGGGGCATCGTGGTCTGGGCCTAAGCAAGGAATGCAGTACGAATGAAAATCTTCATGAGATATTTGCTTTTCACAGGTAAGACCATTGTTAACTTTTACTGACATCGGTTAAGAGCAAGAAAAAGAATCCCCAATGGGGTACTTCGTTTTTTTTTGAAGACTTCGGTTCTGAAACTCGAAAACGAAAATTTCAGGAGTTGGCCGACCAGCACTTGTAAACTGCTTCGGGCACCACGTGGCAAGAAAAACTGATGTAATGGCGTTGGCTGCATGTTTTATACCCCTGACGACCTGATGTCATGGAAGAAGAGACAGCATCCGACACAGGAATCCAAGACTCTGGTATTCAGGCCAGCTGAGGGCTACCTGCAGGCAGATAATCCAAATGTAATGACTGCAACAGTGAAACACAAAGAACATCTGCAGAGGCAAACTCTACCCTAGCCTTAGAAAACAGAGGTAGGTGGTAATGTTTGGTAAAGGTATGGACAGAAGTCCAGGTGGCAGCTTCCAGGATGTCCCTGGTGGGAACTCCTCTGAAGAATGCTGTGGAAGTGGAGGCTGCCCTAGTGGAAGTTTGAATAGACTTAAGGGGGGTTTCCCATGCGATCTGTAGCAGAAATGGATACAGTGTGATATCCATTTGGAAATGGTTTGTTTGGAAACGGGCTTCCCCTCTGCCCTTGGGCCAAAGCTGACAAGTAGTTGGTCTGTTTTCCTGAAGGATTTAGTACAGTCCAGATAGAATTCTGCACTCACTAGACATGCACAGACAGCTCAAATACTTCCCCCCTTGTTTTGAGGGTTAGGAAAAAACGTGGGTAGATGTATGGCCTGGTTGGGAGTTAAATTAGATATCACCTTGGGTATAAAGGAGGGATTAGTCCTCAGGGAGACCCTGTCTGCATGGAAGATGATGAAGGGTTCAATGACCATCAGTGCCTGAAGTTCTGAAACCCTTCTGGCTGAGGTGATAGCTAGAAGAAAAAGTGTTATGTCTTACCATAACGTTCCATCTGTGTTGTAGATCTTTATTCATTCATTACTGTTAGGACTTCGGTTCCGTCCTCGGAACCGACACAGCCGTTACCAAGCTCACGCCAGCCAAAAACCCTCACCTAAGACCTACCCATAATGCCCCTCTCACAGTCTCTTCAGATCGAGTTTGCCCACCCCTATAGTATAGAAATAATAAAAGAAACAGTAGGAGGCTCTGTTTGAGCAAATACCTTAACTAAGGAAATCCTAAAGTCCACCAGGAGTCCAGGCAGGGGGAAGGAAGGCGGGAAGTAATGAATGAATAAAGATCTACAACACAGACGGAACGTTATGGTAAGACATAACTTCTTTATCTGATGTTGTAAAACTTTATTCATTCCTTACTGTTACTTGAGTCCTGGGTGGCCCTAAGAAGGATATTCCTGAGCACCATAGAACCAAAAGATGCTTGTCCCCTGGAGGCCAAATCCAACTTGTAATGAGTGATAAAGGTAGGAGGTCTTGCCCAAGTGGCTGCTGGGCAGATATCATCCATAGAGGTTCTGGAATGAAAAGCCAGTGAAGTAGCCATCGATCTAGTCGAATGAACCTTTAATCTGGAAGGTAAAGACACTTTATTCTGATAGCAGATAAAGGTAAATGGTATTTCTAAGCCAAAAAGATAAAGTCACTTTGGAGACAGGCTTACCCAATCTGGGTCCTGCAAAGGCCACAAACAACTGATCCGTTTTTCTGAAAGACTTGGTTCTGTCCAAGTAAAAACGAAGTTGCCTATGAACATCAAGGGTATGCAAAAGATATCCCCCTCTATTTGAATGCTGAGGGAAGAAAACCGGCAGGTCAACAGATTGGAAACACGTATGCCCACAGCAGACAAGGTCTTCCCGTCCTTCTCACTACGTGATAGTGTCTCTTACTTTGGGACCAAAAAGGGAAGATTCGTCAGCAGGCGCGTGGACGAAGGAAGATTTAAAGGGGTCCGCAAAATCACACAAACGCGTCAAAGCATGCCGTCTCATGACTATGCCTGATGCGGCTGCTCGAGCTGCCCCCTCGGTGGTGTGAGATATCAAGCGATGGGATTCCAGGGTAGCCAGCTGAGAGGCAACAGTGTCATGCACCTTGTCAGGCAGCACACCCGCCAAAGAGGCGGACATTTCTGACATCAGGTCTCTTTGGAGGCGAGTAAAGTGTGCCAGACAGTTCAGTGATCGAATGGCAAAGGTTGCTGAAGTGTAGGCCTGCTTCCCCAGTCTGTCCATAGCCAGAGACTCCCTGTTCGTGGGATGGACAGTGGAACTATCCTCTGCCAGTTCCTTTTTATGGCCACCGCCACGAACATGGAATTAACTACTAACTGCTTGGATCAATTGGGCTGGTCTTCGAGGGGTGGATAAAATTTTGTCCAGCCTCTGAGGGATAGGTTCTATGTTGTCCAGGGCCTTCCAGGTATGCTGCACAATCAGCTTAACAAGTTCATCCGTAGGTGGGGTCACCCAGGAAGTAGATGGCTGAGCACGGAATGCCTGCAAGAACACCTATTCCTCTGAAGGGTTAGAGGAATTCCAGTCTCCCCTCTCTCTGAAGATCTCAAGAATGTCTCCAAATGAGGCGTCTTCCGGGGGAGACTATGGGGACCCTTCTCCCTTATCGCAATCGGTGCCCTCAGTGATGGATTCCTCAGGGGAATTGAGGTGCTTCCTCTTGCACAGTTTCTCCCAGGGTGGCTCTGCAGTGGGATATTCTGAGGATGACTCTGGAGAAAGGGTTCCCTTCAAGGGAAGGTCTTACAGCTCCCATGCTTGGGATCCCAGAGTAGGGGGTTGAGACAGCTGCATGCTAGAGGGGGGTTCTGGTGTAGATGCCATTTGTGCTAGCTGCGAGCCTGTTGAGGCAAGGACCCTTTCCATCACCTGGAAAGCAGGCCTGTCCGAGGAGGGATGGGAGCCCGGAAACGAGAAGGATAACCTCAGAACCGGGGTCACACCCCACCCTGAGGAGCCCATCTCTAGCTGAGGAGCTCCAAGAGGACTGGTAGCTGCCAGTGGAGCCGTGGCCATAGACGGCGCCAGCGAAAAAATAGGAGCCGAACTAGGAACCACGGTGCAGACAGCCCAATCACTGCTCCGAGAGTGCACCAGTTCCAGCTGAGCCATTGCGCCAAGAGTAATCAGTGCCGACAGGGGAACCTCCGCAGTCGGAGCAGAGACAGGATGCACTGGGGTAGTCTTCGGGGCCTGGGAAGAGGCCGGAGGAGGATATACCGGTGAATATGCCATGAAAGCTTCCGTTCCAAGGGGGAAGGAAGACCTAGCAGGGGTGGGCAATCCTCTAGCTGCCAAAAGCTGGTCCACAACCCTCAATACATGTTGTTCTGAAAGACTCCTGGTGGATCTGAAGGAAGCTGCCTTAGGAGAGTCAGATCTCTCCAGAAAAGGACTAAACTGGTGTCCCAAAAGGGGTCATAAGTGGGAGAATATCTGGTTCTGGGAAGGTGCTCAACATTCGGAACAGACAAAGTCATTGTCTGTGGAGCTGTATAAGATACTGGCACAGTGGCCGGGGATGGTGGCGATGCAGGTACGGTAGTCAAAGCCGGTGTCAAGACCAAGGACGGCACCAAGGAGGATGGTGCCGAAGCTGGTACAGTGATAGGGGCAGCACCGAGGGAGAAGACATGGAGCCTGGTGCCGAAGCAGTCTGAGCAGAAGGGGCAGGAGAAGCTCGGTGTCGACTCAGTTCTGAGGAGAACGGAGATGTGGGAACTGAGCGACTCCATTTCTCTTTATGTTTTTTAGTCGTAGGAGGTGGTGAGACCTTCATCCCAGAAAGAGCCCCCGAGAAGGGAGTTTTCAACATACCCTTCAAAATCAACTTGTTCTCACGCTCAGCCAAAGTCCGATTGCTGAAGCTGGAACAAACATCACACGAAACATTAATGTGGTCAACACCCAAACAATATACGCACCGAGCATGATCGTCTGAGCTGGGCATCTTACACCTGGCACTTATCACACTGTTTAAATCCTAACTTAGCTTTTTCAGACATCATGAAAAAAGGCACACTAGCGAAAAGATAAACACCAAAAAACACGAGTAGAGGGAAAAAAAAAAAAAAAAAAATGAGGGTTTTTTTATTTATTTATTTTTTTTTAATAGACAGAAAAGGTGAGGAGTACCAACAATGGTACTTAGAAATACCACAAGTGGTAGGAAAGGGCCTACCAAAGATAGGAGAGAGGGATAGTACCAACGATGGTATAAAGAAACTACCAAAGGTAGAGGGTAGGATATAGAAAACCTATACAAGTTTACAGACAAAAAAGAAGATGTATAGGATAAACGGACTAAGAAGAGGTACTGAAAAAAGATAATCACAAAAAAATGCTACACTTAGCTTGAGAGAGAAGGCTTGGCACGTCTGACGAGGAACATGGCAAATTATCTGGAGAGATTGAGAGGGGCATTATGGGTAGATCTTAGCTGAGAGTTTTTGGCTGGCACGAACTTGGTAACAGCCATGTCAGTTCTGAGGACGGAACCCAAGTCCTAACAGTAAGGAATGAATAACTATTTACAACATCAGATGCAGTCTTCCAGGAGAGGTATCTTAGTTCTGCTGAAGCAGCAGGTTCGGAGGGTGGTAAAGTAAGTTTTTCCAAAACATAATTCAGGTCCCAGGCTGGAGTGGGTGGCCTTCTGGGAGTTATGACATTAGAAGCCCCTCTGAGGAATTGTTTAATCAAAGGATGGGAGAACAGGGGCTGTTCTATATCAAAATATGCTGAAATGGCTGAGGCATGGATTTTAATAGAGGTTGTGAAGTATTGCCCCCTCTGGATTGGCTCCATGAGCAGAATCTTTTCCATTTTACTGCATAAGATTTTCTGGTGCTGGGCCTTCTGGTCTCTGTGATAATGTCTAGGACCTGTTTGCTTAACAGGGGCCCCTTGTTTGCCTTGAGAGCATTAGCCATGCTGATAGTTTGAGAGTCTGCAAGTCTGGGTGCAGCATTTCCCTCCCACCTGAGATAAGAGGTTTGAGATCAGGACAAGCTGCCTGGGAGGCTGTAAGGTCAGGCTGTGCAGTAAGGGGTACCAATGTTGTCTGGGCCAATCTAGAGCAATGAGGATGGCTTTGGTCTCTCCTGCCTTATTTTGCTCAGTACCTTGGGAATAGGAGGCAGAGGAGGGAATGCATACATAAAGAGGGTGTTCCAGGGAAAGGTCACGGCATCCACCTTCCACGCTAGGTGGTGGTACTCCCAGGTACAGCATTTTTTCAGCTGATTCGAAGATGCAAAGCAATGAGATCCACCACTGGGGGTCCCCCACTCCTGAGTGATTTGTAAAAATATTTTTCTGTGGAGCTGCCACTCGTGGGGGTCCAGTAATTTTCTGCTTAAGTGGTCTGTCAGGGTGTTGTTTATCCCTGGCAGGTAGTGGGTTATCAGGTTTATGTCCCATGGAAGAGGCCGTCAGCCAGAGGTTCATGGCTAGCCTGAACAGAGGGTAGGATTGGGTCCCTCCCTGTTTGTTGATGTACCACATTACTGTGGTGTCGCCTGTTTTGATAAGGAGAACGCCTGGCTTGTGATGGGGTTTGAAGGATGTCAGATCCTTTTGTACTGCCATCATTTCCTTCTGGTTGATGTGTAAGGGAAGGTGCTGGGCATCCCAAAGACCTTGGGTGCACCTGCCTTCTAGGTGAGCACCCCAAGCTATGTCTGAGGCGTCAGTGATAATGGTCTGCCCGGTTGGGCGGAGGGTGAAGGAAAGACCCTTGTTCTGGGAACAGGCCCCTGCCCACCAGAGAAACTCGGCCCTTGTACAGGGGATCAGAGGTAGAGAGGTTTCTAGACGTTATGAGTGCTGACACCAAAGGTTCTTTAGGTACCACTTAGTTTTCTCATGTGAAGCCTGGCCAAAGGAATTAGAAGGATGCAAGATGGCATGTACCCAAAGGCTTGCAGGAACTTCCTCGCAATGAGGAGACTTCTGGAAGCCAGCTGTGTAAAGTAGAGAGGCAGGAAGCTCTGCTTTTCTAGGGATAGGAAGGCCATTAGGGATGCTGTGTTCAGCAGTGCTCCCAAGAAAATGATCTTCCTGGAGGGTGTTTGCCTTGATTTCTTCTCACTGATGGTGTACTCTAAGGAGGTTAGGAGGATTTTGATAAAGAGGAGGTCCTTCAGGAGCTTTTCTCTGCAATCTGCCTGAATGAGGCAAGTCACCCAGATAAGGGTAAATTTGTACATTTGTCTGTCTTCAAAAGGCTACGGCCAGGGATAAGCATTTGGTAAATACCCTGGGAGCAGTAGATAAACCAAAGGGTAGTGCAGAGAACTGAAAGTGTTGTGAGCCTGCTCTGAAGCGAAGGAATTTCCTGCAGGATTCCCTTATGGGGATGTGGAGGTAGGCATCTTTTAGATCTAGGGTAACTAACCATGCATTTTTTGTCAGCACAGGCAGCTGCTGCTGTAAAGTTACATTTTGAATTTGGGGACCACCAGGAAGGTGTTCATAATAGATAAATCCAGGATGGGGCGCCAAGTGCCCTCTTTTCTGGGAACAATGAATAGTTTGGAATAAAAGCCTTTGCCCGTTTGATCTGAAGGGGCAGGTTCTACTGCCTCTTGGGAAATGAGAGTTTTGACTTGTTTCAATGCCACTGCCCACTGATTTGGAGGCAAGTCTGGGTACCCTCTTGGAACTGGGAGTTCGTTGAAGGAAAATCTTTATTCCTGAAAAATGATCTTTAAGACCCATTGGCCCTTTGTTACAGAAAGCCAATTTTCTTTGCAGAGAGAGAATCTTCCTCCTAGTTTCTGGTGAGTGAAAAGAGGGGAGAGGGAGTCATCGAGAGTTTTTGCCATAGAAGGATGGCTTAGAACTCCCTGCTTTTGGAGTGGAAGAGGTCCACTGTTTGGTTCTCTGCTGTCCCTGGGATAGGAGTATGGGTGGTCTGTCCCTGCGGGGCCTACCTTGCCCCTGTCTGCTAGGTGCAGGAAAGGACCAGTGTTTTGAGGGAAAATTCCTGCTGAACGTAGGAGGTTGTACCTGAAGGATATCCTTTACTGTTTTGCATACATTTTGCTTTGTCTTCCATCTTTTTAAGCACCTCTTCTGCTTTTGCTCCAAATAAGCTGTCCTTATCCAAGGGTACATCAAGTAACTTAGATTTGATATGATCAGGGAGAGGATGTTCTTTCAACCATGCATGTCTCATAATGACAGATCCTGACACTGCTGCCCTGCTTGAGGCTTCTAGGGCATCATATCCACAATGTAATGAGTGTTTAGCCACTTGACAAATAGAGTGCAGTAAATCTGCTAACTCTTTTGAATTCGCACAGTCAGGAAAGGTTGAAATCTTTTGCTTTAATAGTTCCAAAGTGTGTTGTTGATATTTTAACATGTGGAACTGACAGTTGAGTGCTGTGCTAGCTAAGGTTGCAGAGATATATACTTTCTTACCCCATCTGTCCAGAGCTCTGGAGTCCTTGTCACAGAGAGTACGATTCTTTGCAGAACTAGCCTTAACTCCTTTTGGTCCCGGTGTAATGACCTCCGGGTCTGCAGCAGGATTTCTGTACAGTTTATTTGTGAGAATCTGAAAAGTACAGTTGTATACACTTACCATAAATGTAGATGTTAGAGTGTATTCATTGTTGCAGTCATCACACTTGGGGTTATCTGCCTGCTTAGCCCTCAGTCGGCCCGAATACCAGAGTCTTGGGATTTCTGCGTTGGATGCTGTCGCCTCTTCCATGATATCAGGTCATCAGGGGTATAAAACATGCAGCCAACGCCATTACATAAGTTTTTCTTGCCTCAGATGTCAGGAACCCCCAAAATAGGAAACAATTACATGGTGTGGAACACCTCCAGTAAAAAGTAAATACCACTGCCATAAGATATGGCCAAATAAGAGGATAGGTAGAAAGTACAGAAAAGTCAGGGGGCTGGAGGGAGGGCAACCAGGACTGCAACAGTGAATACACTCAAACATCTACAATTATGGTAAGTGTACAAAACTGTACTATGTTCTTCATGTTTCACTGCTGCAGTCATCACACTTGTGTTAATTCCCAAAGCTGAGGAAGGGTGGAGGCCGTCAAGAAGTACTGGGGCTGGGTAGCAGGCCTTGCAAGACTGCTGTAGTAAATCCAGCTCAGGATTTAGAAAAGATAGGTAAGTGGTAATGCTTGGTGAAGGTGTGTACAGAACTCCAGGCTGCAGCTTCCAGGATGTCCCTGGTAGGGACTCCCCTGAGAAATGCTGCAGAGGTTGAGGTAGCCCTAGTGGAATGGGTTCCGATTCCATGTGAGGTAGGTTTTGCATGGTGTTTGTAGCAGAAATGAATGCAATGTGCTATCCATTTGGAGATGGTTTGCTTTGAAATGGCCTTGCCTTCTGCCCCTGTAGCAAAGCTGACTAGCAGCTGGTCAGATTTTCTGAAAGGTTTAGTCCTGTCAAGGTAGAACCTAAGCTACCTGTGCACGTCCAAGGAGTGCAGGATCCTTTCCCCTTTATTCTGAGGATTAGGGAAAAAGGTTGGTAAATGGATGTATTGGTTTAAGCCACACTGGATACTACCTTGGTCATAAATGATGGGTTAGTCCTGAGAAAAATCCTATCCGCATGGAAGACAATGAAGGGTTCCAACAGCCATAACAGCTTTTGCTACGGGCTCCACGGCAGGAAAGACTTATGTAACAGGCGCCGGCTATCTTCCTTTATAGCACTGACGACCTGACGTCAGACATCAAGCGACAGCAGCTGACGCAGAAAAACATTGACTGGTATTTGGGCTGGCCGAGGACTACCACAGCAGGCATAACCTACAGGTGATGACTGCAACAGTGAAACACAAAGAACATCTGACCAATGTCAGATCTGAAGTCCCATAGGTTAAAGCCAGACAGAGCAGACATACTGAATCTAGGTGTTCAGAGACGAGTATATCAAAAGCACAAAATCCTGTCCCCAACACTCAAAACAATCTAAGTTTTTCAGTCTCACATTAAATATCTTCCTCAAAAAAGTTCACACTACTACAGGGATCACATTTAACATAATAAACATGTCCAATCCACAGCAAATTACTGTTCAACATGCATAAAAGAGGCAGCTGCTTGCTTTTTAATGTCTGGGCATAGTGGCACCTTAATATGCTGCATAATATAGTGGACATGTATTTCAGAGGGCATTAACTGTACGACAACCTGCTTGAGAAAGTATAATTGTGCAAGATATGACCATAACAGTAGATGCTCTACTTATCACTACTGCGG
Organism: Protopterus annectens; assembly: GCF_019279795.1. Lineage (NCBI taxonomy): Eukaryota > Metazoa > Chordata > Ceratodontiformes > Protopteridae > Protopterus > Protopterus annectens. Next base: position 1,038,406,642 of record NC_056747.1, on the reverse strand, counting down.
TATTCTTTACTCTTGGGATATCCTGCCAAGGACAGCTGAACACCTGGCCAGCATAACAAAGTCTTTACACCTTCTAGGTGTTGTATGTCAGATGTATGTCTTACATGCAAGGCAGAAGGTAAAAATGTGATGTACAGATGCCCAATTCTCAGTAATGAAGTGCCCCAGAAAAACCACAGCAACACAAGAGAAAAAGCAACAACAAGTGCATGCAGGAAGGGAAGAAGGAGAAAAGGATGCAAGAAGGACCCCTCAACCAGGAGGAGGGCAACAGAAACAACATGGGGCAGGAAGGAGGGACAGAATACTGCAACACTAAGATTTAGGACATATACTTCCGTGATAAGATCTTACACTACTGTACTATGTCCTTCCTTATCGCAGTTGCAGTATTCTTTACTCTTAGGAGAGTACAAAAGCTACTGGAAAGTATGGGAGGAGATAAGCAGAGAAGTGTCCTCAAAAAAGCCACAAAGCATGGTCCTGGCAAAACCCGCCCTGGCCTTGTAAATATCAAACTTCTAATATTTAAATAAAAGCGTGAACAGAAGACCAAGTAACAGCTTCCAAGATGGCTCTGATATCCAGACCCTTGAAGAAAGGCTCAGAAGAGGCCACTGAGAAAGGCTCAGAAGAGGCCACTGTCTGGCAGAATGTGCATGAACAGAAAAAGAAAGCTGTTTACCATGAAATTAATAGCAAAAAGAAATGGCTTTAGTAATCTAGGAGGAGATGGCTTGCTTAGATACTGAAACAATTTATTGGCATGAAAGTAAACAAGAAGCTGCTCTGATTTCCTGACATGTTTTGTCTAGTCCAAATAATAACTGAGCTGTCTATGTAAATCCAAAGTGTGAAGAACTGTCTCACTGGGATTTTGCAGAGAAGGGAGGAAGATGAATGCACTGAATCAAGGATAAATCATTAAGCACCTTTGGCATAAAAGAAGAGTTGGTACAAAGAGACAACCTGTCCCCGTGGAGAGAAACAAAAAGAGAAAACCAACAATAGTGCTTGAAGTTCAGAGACCTTGGCAGAAGTAACAGCCACCAACAATACAGTCTTCCAAGTACAATGTTGTAGGAAAGGAGAAAGCACAGACTCAAAAGGAGACAAAGTCAATTTTTCAAGAACAAAATTAAAGTTCCAAGGAGGACAAATAGGCTTTCTTGGAGGCTGAATATGGAGAATGCCTTTTAAAAAATTGTTTAACTTCAGAACTAGAAGCCAAAGATGGACTGAGAGGGACACAAGTGGAAATGTCTTATAAATTAACTTTAACAGATGACTACACCAAACCAGAACTGAGTAACTCAAAAAAGAAATTACAGTAAGAACCTCCAAAGAAGAATGGTCCAGGTCATGCTTGAGACACAAAATAGAAAATCTCTTCCATTTAGTCACATATTATTTCTAGTAGTGGATTTTCTGGCTTCCTGCAAAACCAGAGGCACATCCTCAGAAAAAAGGGTGTCTAAAATGAATCAAAATTTTATCACCCTAAGTATCAAATGAAGGGTGGAAAAGTGAGGGTGCATGAGAGATCCCTTGTTTTGTGCGAGACTATACATTCTGTTAGGTAACATGATGATTGTTACTGGCCATACGAAACAGAAGGAACCAGTGCTGTCTGGTCCAAAAGGAAGTCACCAGCAAAACTTTGAGCATGTCCCACATGATCTTTTGCAGTACCTTTGGTAGTAAAGAAAAAGGGGGAAGTGATATACAAAAACATCTTCCATGAAAAAGACATGGTGTCCACTTTCCAAGCCAGATGGCTTGACACTCTGGAATAGAACTGTGGAAGTTGTCTGTTCAAAGAAGGGACAAAGAGATCTACCCAAAAAGTAACCCACTGATGTACAATGTCCAGAAACACCTCCCTGGGAAGCATCCATTCATGAGGATTTGTCTTTGACCTGCTCAAGGAGTCTGTCACAAGGCTGTGCTCTGAAAGCATGTAGACTGCCTTTAGAACCAAGTGATGGCAGACGGTAAAATCCCAAACCTGAAGAGCCAGTCTGCAAAGAAGGTAATATTTTCTGCCCCCTTACTTGTTGATGTACCACATGACTGTGGTATTGTCTGTAAAGATCTTTAGAGGGCCTGGAAACTAAAGGGAATTAAAAGCCTGGAGATCTAGAAGTAGATGAAAGGTTGATGGGACCAAAGACAGAGGGCCTTTTCGTTGTTGACTGGAAGCATCCATGTACAGCTCAATCAGCCAGTGGAATTTGAGCTGGAGACAAGCCAAGAGAGGAACGAGATACTCCAGAGGTTGGCAGTGCTGAAGCCAAACAGTCTTGAGATACTACTGAACTCTCCTCATGTGGAGTTTGGCAAAAGGAACCATAGGAATTGTGGATGCCATGTACCCCAGAGCTAAGATGGACTGGAAAAGGAAGAAGAGTCTTTGGAAATATACAGCCAAAGAGATGACCTTGGGAGGTGGGAGAAAAGGCAGCACTGGAATAGTCTGAATCCTGCAACCCAGAAACACTTGGTCTTGAGAGGGAGTCAACACAGACTTTTTGAGACTGAGGTTGAACCCCATACTGTGCAGAAGCAGCATACTGAAGTGTAGATCCCGAAGGCGCTGCTGATAGGGAACTTTAAAAATTTACTGAAGGAAGGGTGAACAAGTATATGGAGGTAGGCATCCTTCAAATCCAAAGATACCAGAAAGAACTGAGGAAGCAAAGGAGTGAAAAGTGTATGAAGAGAGAATATCCTGAAGAAGGGACCATGAAAATGTATTGGGGGGGCAGGTCTAGGAAAGGCCTCCACAACCCATTCTGGAATAAAAACCTGCTCCCTGCTGAGACAAGAGGGCAGGATGGATGATTCTCTGTTCACCAGATCCTGCAAAACCAAAGGAAAATGATGGAGCTGGCAAAGAGAAGGTTAAAGGAGACCAGAGAATGGAGGAAAGGGCTTCCAAGCCACAAGATAACCATTCTGGATAATGGAGAACACCCAGGCATATGTGGTTATCTGCTGCCAAATGGGAAAATAAAGTGTCAGCCTGAGGAACAGGAAAAGGGGAGGCTGGATATTCGACAGAGGCAGATTTGTCAGGAAAAGGTTTTTGCCCCTAGAACTCAGAGGGCTTGTCTGATAAAAATTCACTCAGGAACCCTCTTGCTCTAGCAGGCTTGTCAGGCTGCCTACTGACAAATGAATATTTAGATGGACAATTGCTCTGGAACTCAGTGACAGGGGAAACAAAGATCTGCTTCAAATCCTGCATAATCTTACCCATATCCTAAAGAGCTTTAAACAATTCTGCAGCAGCACTGCCACAGGCATTCTAGTCATCTAAAGGAGAATCTAACAGGTAGTCTTAATGTCTTCAGGTAAGGCCTGAAGGCTCAACCAAGAGTATCTCCTCATTACAGATCCAGTGGCAGCTGCCCTAGAGAAGGTATCATCAGCATAATAATTGCATTTAATGGAATAGCGGGTCAAAAGAGAAAGGGCAAAAGTCTTACTGAACAGATTAGGCATATTCCCCAAAATCCCCCTCCAAGTTAGGAGCGAGAAGAGCCAGGCCATACCTAGTCATATGGGTCTGACGATTAAGGGCCCTAAAGGCCAAAGCAGCAGAATTACACACTTTTTCCTATACCTCTCCACAAAACGGCTGTCCTCATCATACAATACGAGATTGGAAGAGGATAATGGTTTCAATGGCTTATCTGTGAACATGGAAACAAGATCAAATTAAGGACTTTTGTACAAAAACTTGTAATTCTCAGGGACTTTGTGAAATCCACCTGGCTTCTTAAGGGCTGAAGGTTGAGTGTCAGGAACATGAGAAGCTGCAGAAAAGGTATCCAAAAGGGCAGCTAAAACAGGAGGGACTACAGAAGTTCGGGGCGAGTCCATAAGCAAAAGTTCCTAGTATCTTTTCCGAAAATCAGCAACCTGGGAACAGTTCCTCTTAAAATGTTCTATCATGCGGACCACTGTATTCCCAAAAGTTAACTATTCAAAAAGAGAATCATGGGAACAGTGAATCTTCATCAGATTTCAAGGCAAGAGAAGAGTGAACCTGGAAGGAGTATACCAAAGACTCTTCACCAGAAGAATCAAAATCCCTAGACTTTTTAGAAGGGATGGAAGACCAGGGGGCAGAAAGTACAGTTTTGTACCTACCATAAATGTAGATCTCCGATAGACATGCAACTGCAGTCATAACATGTGGGTTGTCCTGCCTCAGGCAGCCCTCGGTCGGCCGGATTCCAAAGTCTGGGTCCGACGTCGGCTGATGTCGCATTTCTCTCCGACGTCAGAGCGGCTGGAGTATAAAAGCATCAGCCGACGCCATTTTCTTCAGTGTTTCTTGCCCCAGATGCCAGGTGCCCTCCAAGGAAGGCTGTAATCAAATTGGAAGACAAAAACAGGATTCCAAACAAATACATGAGCAATAAAACAAATACACCATAACAGATATCCCCAGCTAAGAGTAAGGGGGATAGGAGTGGACCCTAGGCATAGAGGGGTATGGAGGGAGGGAAAACCCGACTGCAGTTGCATGTCTATCGGGCATCTACATTTATGGTAGGTACAAAACTGTACTATGTCCTTCAAGAATGCAACTGCAGTCATAACATGTGGGTAGAATACCATAGCTTAGCTGGGGGAGGAGGTATGCTCTAGGAAAGAGATGGCGTGGCAATCAAACCCTGCAGGACTGCCGAAGCAAAGCCTGCTCTGGATCTGGAATATAGAGGGAGATTGTAGTGTTTGGAGAATGTATGCACGGAGCTCCATGTAGCAGCTTCTAGAATGTCCTTTGTAGGCACCCCTCTTAAAAATGCTGTAGAGGTGGCTGTAGCTCTGGTGGAATGTGGTCTGACATAGGCTGGAACAGTCTTCCCATGAAAGGAATAACAGAATCTGATGCAATGTCCAATCCCATTTAGAAACGGTCTGTTTTGAAATTGCTTTTCCTTGGACTGCAGGGGCGTAAGCTACAAAAAGCTGTTCAGACTTCCTACTGGCCTTGGTTCTGTCCAGGTAGCATCGAAGTTGTCTATGAATGTCCAAGGTATGCAAAAGTCTTTCCCCCTTATTCTCAGGATTGGGGAAGAAAGCAGGCAGATGGCTTGATTTAGAGAAACTCTAGATACCACCTTTGGCATAAAAGTAGGGTTGGTCCTTAATGAAACCCTGTCTCTGTGGAAAATAATAAAGGGTGGTATTGCCATTAGGGCCTGTAGCTCCGAAACCCTTCTTGCTGAGGTAATTGCCAACAGGAAAGCTGTTTTCCATGAGAGAAATTGCAAGTCAACTGAAGCTGCTGGCTCAAAAGGAGGTAGAGTCAGTTTTTCTAAGACAAAATTGAGGTCCCAGGCTGGCACTGGGGCCTTTCTTGGTGGCTTAATGTTCTTGATTCCCCTGAGGAATTGTCTTAGTAAGGGGTGAGAGAAAACAGGAGGATCAGTGTTGTATCTAGCTGAAATAGCAGATGCATGTATCTTTATTGAAGAATATGAGAGGCCGCTCTGTAACATATCTGCCAAATATTCCAAGATGAATGGGATGTTCGGTAATGATGCATCATGTCCCTTGCTGGTATTCCAATTGCTGAATCTTTTCCACTTTGCTAAGTAAACCTTTCTGGTGGATGGTCTTCGAGCCTCTGTTAGTATCCGCTGAACTTCCTTGGAGAGAGATAAGCTGAAGTTATTTATGGGATCTCCCAGGCTGTTAGCTGCAGTGTCTGAAGGTTGGGATGCAGTGTTTCGAAATTGTGTTGAGTCAAAAGTAGAGGCCACTGAGGGAGGGCCCACCTCCTGGTGTGACATATGCTCCGTAGTAGTGGGTACCAGTGTTGTCTTGGCCAATCCGGAGCTATTATGATTCCCTTAGGCTTCTCTGCTTTGATCTTTAGTAATACGGAGGTCATCAGTGGCAGAGGTGGGAATGCATAGATTGCTAGGGAGTTCCAGTTGAATGAAAGGGCATCTATTTTCCAAGCCTTTGGATGGTAAGTCCTTGTGCAAAATTTTGGTAGAAGATGATTGAGGTGAGAGGCAAACAGGTCCACTTCTGGCTTGCCCCATGTCGAAGTGAGTTGTCTGAAAGCCTTCGGATGTAACCTCCACTCGTGTGGATCTGTGAAATTCCTGCTTAGGCTGTCCGCCAACACATTGTCTTTTCCTGGAACAAACTGGGATTGTAACTGGATGTTTAGACTCAGTGATTTCTCCCAAAGCTGCATTGTCAGTCTGCAAAGGGGTAAGAGTGGGTGCCCCCTGCTTGTTTATGTACCACATCACAGTGGTGTTGTCTGTCCGTATCATTAAATGGCCTTGCTGGAGTTGGTGTTGAAAAGCCTCGATAGCATGCATTACTGCCAGCATCTCCTTTTTGTTTATATGCAGATGTGTTTCCTTTGGAGACCATTGTCCTTGTATACACCTGCCTTCCATGTGCGCCCCCCATCCAAGGTCTGAGGCGTCTGTAGTCATGGTCTGTGTTATCTGTGGTTTTTTGAATGACATACCTGTGTTTTCCTGGCGCACCGAGGCCCACCATAGGAATTCCTTTTGTAGGCATGGAATGAGTGGTATGATTGTCTCCAAGTTGTTGCTGTGTTGAGACCAAATGCTTTTTAGGTACCATTGAAGCTTTCTCATGTGTAGTTTTGCTAATGGAGCCAGTAGAATGCAGGATGCCATGTAACCCAGGGCCTGCAGGAATCTCCTTGCAGTCATCTGGGTGAGTTTTGCTAAACCTTTGAAGTATTGAGTTAACTTCTCTTGCTTTTCTTCTGTCAGGTAAGCCATCTGAGAGGCTGTGTCTAGTTTGGCTCCTAAGAAGATTATTTGCTGGGATGGCTGCAGTCTTGACTTTTGGAAGTTGACTGTGTATCCCAGAGCTTGAAGTAATCGTATGACATAATCCAGGTTTTTTGTCAACATCAATTTGTCGTCCGCTTGTATGAGGCAGTCGTCCAGGTACGGGTAAATATGTATACCCTGGAGCCTGCAATGAGCAATTACTGAAGCCAGGCATTTTGTAAATACTCTGGGCGCAGTAGATAAGCCAAATGGCAATGCTGAGAATTGATAATGCTCTGGCCCTGCAAGAAATCTGAGGTATCTTCTGCAGCTGTGTCTGATAGGGACATGCAGGTATGCCTCCTTGAGGTCCAGAGTAATCAGCCACGACTCCTTGCCCAGCATGGGAAGGAGTTGCTGTAGAGTCAGCATTTTGAACTTTGGTACTATGAGAAAGGTGTTTTGGTCTCCATTGAGATTCTTTTCTTGGAACAAGGAACAGTCTTGAGTAAAACCCCTGTTCTTGTTCTTGTTGTGGAACTCTTTCTATTGCTTTCATTCGAGTCAGCAGAGTGATTTGCTTGATAGCCTCTGCCCTTTGATGTTGTGGTAGATCTGGCATGCCTTGTTTTCTTGGTAAGGTATGAAAATGAAACCTGTACCCTCGGTCTATAATGTCCAAAATCCATTTGTCCTTTGTCAGTCTGTGCCAGTTTTCTGCAAACGGAGATAATTTCCCACCCAAGGGAGCTTCTAGCTGTTCCCTGGTAGGCGGTAGTAGAGGAAAGTCATTGAGTTTGTGGTTGTTGGGCAGGTGAACCCCCTGCGTCACTTCTTTGGTTTCCTGGCTGCCATTGTCGTCCCCTGTAAGGGCCACGTCTGTTCTTACCCCTTTGAAACTTTTCTGGGTTAGGAAAGGACCAGTTTTTTGAAGGCCAATTCCTACTGAATCTGGGGGGTTGAACCTGGAGGAAATCTTTCACAGTCTGAACTGATTTTGCTTTTTCTTCGATGGTCTTTAACACATCCTTAGCATTTGCACCAAAAAGCTTGTTCTTTTCCAAAGGTGCATCCAGAAGTTTTGCTTTTACATGATCTTATCTTTTAACCAAGCATGTCTACGCATCACTGCCCCTGTCATAGCTGCCCTACATGAAGCTTCCAGTGCATCATATCCACACTGCAGGAAGTGATTGCTTACTTGCTGAGTGTTATGTACAGCTTTCTGCAAAGTCTTTCTGTCTAAAGGATCAGGAGAAGCTAATGTTTTTTGTAAATCTTCTAAGAGATAATCCTGATATTGGAACATGTGAAAAAGGCAATTTAAAGCTCTCATAGATAAGGTAGTGGATGTGTAAACCTTTTTACCCCATCTCTCTAAAGACCTTGCTTCCCTGTTGGAGGGCAAAGGATTTTTTTGAGGTGGAGGCTGAAACTCCTTTAGGCCCCTGCGAAATAGTTTCCAAATCAGCAGTATGGGCCCTGAATAAATGGGAATGAGTTTCTGGGACCCTGTAATACCTGTCTGGCTTGGCTGGAGCAGGAGGAAGAGAATCAGGGGTAGCATTAGAATCAGAATACAAATCATCCAGAACATCAAGTACAGGAGGAATAGCTAAGGGCCTGTGCTGAGGCTTCTTAAGGAAAGTCCTAAGGCGTTTCCTAGAATCAGAATATTCCTGACCCTGCCACTTGAAATGTTCCCTCATGGTGTGCAGAACTTCCCCAAAAGAAATATCCTCAGGAGGGGAGGCCGAAGGTATGGAATCTTCTGCATCCGAGTCCTCATAGGTCTGGAAGAGCTCTTCCTGGCTATCAGAGTGGACAGAGCCCTCAGAGTCTTCATCTGAAGGAGAAGGGTCAGAGGGTTCAACCCGGGGCCTTTTATCAGGAGGAGGCTGGGATGCTCTCTCAGGATGGGCCTCTGATCATGGAAATTAAATCAGCAGCCATGGACATAATTTGTGTCTCCGGAGTCGGCTGAGGTAAGGATTTGGAAGCAATATGCTTTATTTTGCTGGCTGCCTTAGCCCTAGTGTAGGCCTTAATAGACATGGCCATAGGAGGCCTGGCAGCTCCACGTGCAGGAGTGACCTTGTCTACAGCAATGGTCTCGGGCATTTCCTCGGTTTCGGTATCCGGAGGAAAGTCTATAACTGGCGTCGGAGAAATATCTGGAATCGGAGTCGTCGGTAATGCGGTGTCTTCGGTTCGGAGCGGTGGAGAGACCGTCTCAGAGGGAACCGGAGCACTCGTGCTAGGTTTCGGCGTGGAGTCGGAGGTAGACGCGGGCCGAGGATGTCGGTCCCGGTCTTTTCGCTTTTTGGGAGTTTGCGATGTCGGAAGATCCGACGGCATGGTGTAAGCAAATTTATCGCCGAAAAAATCTTCAGCGAACTCCGCCCGGCACCTGAGAGTGCGCTTGTTGAAGCGAGCACAGGCTACACAGGCCGAGACGTCGTGGTCTGGGCCCAGGCAAGGGAGGCAGTAAGAGTGGAAATCCTTATGAGGTATTTGTTTACCACAAAAAAGACAATTGTTAACTTTTTCAGTAATTTCTGACATCGGCTGAGGCAAGAAAAGGTCCCCAACGGGGTACTTAGCTTTTTTGATGACTTCGGTATCGTAGAATACAGGAGCTGACCGACCGGCACTTGCGAACTGCTTCTGCTTCGGGCACCGCGCGGCAAGAAAGACTGAAGAAAATGGCGTCAGCTGATGCTTTTATTCTCCAGCCGCTCTGACGTCGGAGAGAAATGCGACATCAGCCGACGTCGGACCCAGACTTTGGAATCCGGCCGACCGAGGGCTGCCTGAGGCAGGGCAACCCACATGTTATGACTGCAGTTGCATTCTTGAAGGACATCCAGGGACAGATGGGTCTATGTTTGCTGGTCGAATGAAATAATCATCGAACATCTGACCAGAGAACATTCACTCACCGAACGCTCACTTCAGCAAATGTGTGAAATGGAGAAAGTAGCTAGTTGGTCAACATTTCCCAGTCTCACACACTGCAGTATTTCAAACCCACTCAGGTGGGGGGGGGATTTGCCACCCACAACCCCCAACTATAAATACCAACTCTGAGATCACACTACAGTGGTGAAAAGGGCAAATCTTTTTATGTTGGCAAAGTACTTCCATGCCCTCTTCCCCACTGTAGTGTGGCCTGGGTGGGTTTGAAATACTGCGGTGAGAGACACGAGGAAATATTGGCGAAATAGTGATGCGGTGGTATGGCGGCAGTGTTACCTAAAACTGCAAAGATAAATGGCCAAAAACCAAATTCCACAGCTCGAACAGGACAATCACCATCTTCCACGATACTCCAAAGAGAATTACAAGGCAGTAATATAAAAGAATTTTATTGACACAGAAAAAACACTCCAAAAATCGTCAGGTTTAGCGCTTTCATCTGACTATGATCAGACTTCATCAGAACCATTAATTAACAGTTGATTAACCCTTTTAAAATCGTTTTGGCGCCAAAATTAGCAATTAGTAAGTTTTATTAAAAATATATGTATATATATAATATGGTAATAAATAAAAACAAAAACAAAAAAATAAAAACAATTACATATGAACTAAAATATTTTTCCATTAAAAGTAAATGTGCATCTCAGAAACCAAATCTGAATCCATACAGGAAAAATAAGTAAACTTAATAATGAATTCATAGATATATACTAGTATACTTAATCTCAGTATATGTGTACCTACAATGATGTGATCCTGTTAAGTGCTACTATGTGGTGGCAAAATGGAATGGAATCCTTACCTAAATTCATCCACGGTCCAATAGTAAAAAAGGCTTAATGCTAATACTATCATTAAGACCGGGAGGTGAAGTGGCGTCACAAAGAATCTGCCATTCACTTTCTTTATAAGCCAAGTAAGTCTTCCAATTGCCACCATAAACTAACATGTCTACTTGATCTACTATAGTAAATTTGAACACGTGGTCCTTTATCCATCACGTGTCTACTTAGGGCATTTTTAGTGTCTTTCTTCTTAATTCTATATAGATGTTCATAAATCCTTGTTTTAAGTCTTCTCTCTGTCTTGCCTACGTAGCAGGCAGGACAGAGTGCACATGTGGCAAGGTAAATTACTCTTTGGCTGTTACAATTCCCTTTAATACTCCGACACACTGTGTTCAAAAAATTATCTAATTTGATATACTTGCTCTCATTAATGTTTTTACATTGATTACAAGACCCACATCTTTTTGTTCCACTTTTGTTCTTTGCAGGTTTGGTTTTTGAGCTAGCTTCTAATAACTTTTTTAAATTAAATGAGGTCTTACAAACACTAACAGGTTGACTACCTAGGCAAGCACTAATGTTTTCAGAGGTGTTTAACAATTCCCAGTGTCTATTCAAAATTTCTTTCACAAAATTTGCATATGGATTGAACATGATAATGCATACTGTCCTATTAATTCCCACACTTGTCTTGCTGCTAATCAAAAAAGGTTTTCCTAATAATGACTTATATCTAGTACCCCAATTGGTCTTAACATATCCTGCTACTTTGTCTAACATTGTTTTAGGGTATTGTCTATCCAAAAACATTTGGAGGATACCCTCAATTTCTTTTTCCATGATTTCTTTGGAAGAAGACATCCTGGCTGCACGAATACATTGCCCCTTGAATACATTCCTGAAGATGTGTTGTGGGTGACAGCTACTGTATTCAATGTTGTCATTCGAGAAAGTTGATTTCTTAAAAATTCTCGAAGCAAACCCATCAGGAGTGTTACTTATGAAAGTATCCAAATATGGAATACCTAGTTTCTCAAACTTTAAAGTAAATTTAATAAAGTCAGTACTAGTATTCAAATAATTTGTTTTTGGCCATTTATCTTTGCAGTTTTTGGTGGCGTGGTTATTACTTGGTAGTGTTACCTCACAGCAAGAGGTTCTCCCGTTTGATTCTCAGCTGGGCTTGGGAGTGCCTTCTGTGTGGAGTCTGCATGCCCTCCCACGGTTGGGTAGCGTTCGAAAGACATGCGTGCGTAAATGGGTGTGCCTTCATTGAAGGTTAACAGTCGAGCTGGCATCTCGGCGTTTCATAAAAATCTTCTGCCAATCATTAGCTGACCAGAGTTCCTTTCCCCATCTCACACATTCACCGAAGTGAATGTTCGGTAATGAATGTTCGCTGAGTTATATACGTTGATTATTTCAACCACGTTTGTATTTTTTGTTTCTTTTTAAAAGAAAAAAAGTTTTGTACTCACCATAACGTTTCATGTTTGCTGTCCATCTCGCCCTTCATTCTTACTGGTTGGGTTCGGAGCCAATCCTCGGCTCTAACTCAACCAAACACACTAGCTCGAAGTCTTTTACTTGGCTCATAGCTGAACAGATATCCCATCATAAAGTGGTGTAATTCCCCAGACCTTGTTTGCTGCTAATCATAACAATGTGTCTACATTTGTCGTGCAACATCAGGTATAGAAATAACAAGGAAATTCAGAGGAGCTCCTTCACTAAGAAGAAAGATCTCATCTAAGTCCTCTAGAAGCCCTTGGCTGGAGGAAGGTGGGAGGGTTGTAAGAATGAAGGGCGAGATGGACAACAAACATGAAACGTTATGGTGAGTACATAATTTCTTTATGTTATGTTGTCCTATCTCACCTTCATTCTTAATGGCTGGGACAGCGTCCCTAGCACCATTTTCCTAGGTGGCTCACGGGAGTATACCTTTGAGCAAAGTAGAAACAAAGGAAGCCCTGTCCCTGGAGGCCAAATCAACTTTATAATGAGTAATAAAAGTATGAGGTCTTGCCCACATAGCAGCAGCACAAACTGCCCATTGATAATCTGGCTAGGTAAGCAGAGGATGTTGCTAAGGCTCTAGTTGAGTGGCCTCTAACTTTGAATGGTAATTTCCTGTTATTTGAAGTGTACATAAAGGTAATGCAATTTGAGAACCAATTTGAGAACCAATTTGAAAGTGTAACTTTTGAAACTGGCATGCCCTTTTTAGCTTCTGAACAATTGGTCTGTTTTCCTAAAATCTTTAGTTCAATGCAGATAGAACCTAAGTTGCCTATACACATCCAATTGGTGAAGTTTGTATTCTGCCTTGTTGCTATGATTAGGAAAAAAACACTGGGAGCTCAATTGATTGATTCAGATTGGTTTGAGAACAAACGTTTGGCACAAAGAATGGACTAGTTCGCAGAGATACTCTAGCCTTACGGAAAATCAAGTATGGTGGCTTGATTGATAGAGCTTGCAATTCAGAGACTCTTCTTACAGATGTAATGGCTACTAGGAAAATAGTTTTCTAAGAGAAAAATTTGAGATCACATGATGATGAAGGTTTAAAGGGAGGTAATGTTAGGTGAGTCAGGACAAAATTCAAATCCCATGGTGAGAGAGGTTCTTTTATGGGAGGTCTCAATAAGCAAGTGCCTTTTAAAAATGCTTTACACAATTTGTGTGACATCAGGTTAGGAGTGTATTCATCAATATAAAAATTAGAAATTGCAGCTAGTTGAACTAATTGTAGCTGAGGCGGGACCTTGCTGAAAAAGCTCTGCAAGAAATTCTAGAACTGAACTAATCGCGACAGAAAACGGATCAATGTTTTTTGCTTGTGCCCAGTAGGAGAACCTCTTCCATTTCACTATAACTTCCTGGTAGAAGCCATGTGAGAAGATACCAAAATGTGTTTTACTGTTGGTGTGAAGTCTTGAAGCCTAAGTTTGGAAGTGGAGCAACCATGCTGTCAAATTGAGGGTCTAGAGAGCAGGATGAAATGTTCCTGGCATATGGGTCAGAAGATCTGGAACTGGGTCCAGAACCCATGGTTTCTCCTGTAGGTGAAGTCAGAGAAAGAGGAACAAAATCTGACGAGGTCAATATGGAGCAATGACCATCAGCCTGCTTCCCAAGGATTTTGCTTTCTGAATGACTTTGGGTTTCAGGGGAAAGGCATACAGTAGTCCCGAGGGCCAATCGTGAACAAGTGCGTCTCTCGGCGTCTCCCCCATAGGGGGGATTAGGGCAAAGTAGCTGCTGCATTTGGTATTCATGGGAGTGGCAAACAGCTCGCATTAAGGCTGGCCCCATTTTCGGAAAATCTTCTCCGCTATGTTTTGGTTTAGACGCTTCATCAAAGGGAGGTTTCAGGAGTCCTTTGAGAATTAGCTTGTTCTTTCCTGTAAGACACGGGAGCAGAAAGAGTGAGAGAAAGTACATGTCTCATGGAGATGAATGGCCCCCAAACAATAAACACAAATATTATGCCCATCAGTAAGTGGCATTTTTTGTGAACATTTCTGGCACTTTTTAAAGCCTGAAGGCTTAGGTTCCTTCTCTCTGCTTTCCTTAGACATCATAAGAAGGAAACACAACTACTAATACTGAAAAAAGTGTAAGCACTAACTACACCTCTATAGAAAAACTAACACACGCAATATTTAATATCCTAACAACACACTATAATAAAACACAGCGCATCTATTAAAGAGAAAGGGAGAAAAACAAGTCTGCCCTCTTTAAATGGGCACAAGGCCCTCCAACTTAAACGGACCTAGTAGAGCTACAACAAGGGGCACAATAGACAAACCATCTAAGCTAAGAGGGTACTTCGCTCTCTAACTAAAACGAGCTAATACACACTCTAACCAACTATTCTACAAAACAATTTGAAGGGAAAAAGGAGAAATGGCCCTGTGACTAAATGACAGCCAACAAGCAACAAACACAGTAGCAAGATTAAACTGCACACGCAACACTAGAGGAAAAACTATCTATATTACTATAGCTAGACTAATAATTATAGCAAAAGACAAGAAAAATATTAAGTTTTAAACAAACTTAGCCACGACCAAGGAGACAGCATCCGAACTCGTAAAGCAGCAAACGAGATTTGGGGAATTACACCACTGCATGATGGGATACCTATTCAGCCATGAGCTAAGTGAAAGACTTCGAGCTAGTGTATTCAGCAGAGTCGGAACTGAGGATCGGCTCCAAATCCAACCAGTAAGAATGAAGGCGAGATAGGACAACATAACATCATCTGTTTAAACAAATCTCAGAGGTTCACGCCCCTCTCTAGATTTGACAAAGGTACCGGGTTCCACTTCCCTAATTAATATTTGGGGAATCTCCTTAGGCCCCTCAGATATAATCCGCCATGGTTCCCCCTTCATATCTGCACTATACATAATGCACAGCCTCAGTGATCATGTGGGTAGACAGCTTTGTTTCCAGAGATCTGTGGGATTACACCACTGCATGACGGGATATCTATTCAGACACGAGACAAGTGAAAGACTTTGAGCTTTAGTATTCGGCTGAGCCGGAGCAGAGGATCGGCTCTGAACCCAACCAGTAAGAATGAAGGAGAGACAGGACAACATAACGTCTGATATTTGGAGACCGTCCTCGCGTTCTTCATCCAACTCAATGAAAGCATCCAATGCAGGCCTGAAGGCAGAAGAATCAGTGCGTGTCATTTTGGCTTTTTTCTTAAGTGGTGGCTGAATGTTGGGACAGACAGATTCAGCCATGGTACCCTCGATCAAAAGCTTCAGACGTTGGTTTTATAAACAGAGAAGGATGACAGACAACTACAGAGGTTCTTATGGACAAATGCCTGACAAATCTCTCACTGTGTATGGTCATATGTAGCACCCAAACAAAACAGGCACTTATTTTGTCTATCTTTATGGGGAATATGCCTACCAGACAAACACTTTCCCATCCTGGATGACATGAAAGCTACAGGGAGGAAAAAAAGGAAGCAAGGAATCCCAAGGGATTACTTATCTTTAGAAGGCTTGGTGGATGAACTAACTCAATGAATGGTGTGCAGACCAAATTCAGAGGTAGCATGTGGATTGGAGGCAAAGAAGCTCCGAGAATTAGGCGGCCATACATCATACATGTACCTTACGCCTTGCACGTAGGACATAAGTCTGCATACGACGCCTGGAAGGTGTAAGACTTTGGTATGCTGGATGGATGTTCTGCTATACTCGGTAGGATATCCCAATAGTAAAGAATGCTGCAACAATAAGGAAGAACACTGTTCGTTCTCTGATCAAGATTTAATGCACAGTTTGTTTATTTTTCCAAGCATCTTTTAAATCTAGTAACTTGAAAATGGAGAGGTGGAAAGAGAGATATACAGTATATAGTATGTTGTTGTTGTTGTGTCTTTCGGCTTATCCTGGTTAGGGGTCACCAGTACATAGTATACAGACAGCATTTTGAATTTTGATTTGAAGATTTAGAAAAGAAACGTCTAGAATAGGTCTTAAGGTTACTTCCTTCTTTGGCACCATAAAAAATTTTAAATAAAATACTTTCCCTATTTGATCTGGGTGAATTAGTTCTATAACCGCGAGACAGCATTACATCTAGGACAGAAGGAAATAGGGAGGTTTGACTGGATGGATGCACAGGAATCCCTTGAACAGGTGAACGGGAATCCCACTGCCAGCTTAGGACAAAAGGAAATAGGAAGGTTTAACTGGATGGATGCACAGGAATCCCTTGAACAGGAGGAAGAGAATCCCAATGGCAGTTGTAGCCTTTCTGAATGATTCTCATAATCCAAATGTTTGAAGTTATCTGGTGCCATAGAGGGAAGTGAAAACCTAGACTTTGAGAAAGCTTTATGGGAATGCCAGGAGTTGGGAGGGGAAAACATGACTGGTGATATAGTCAGTATGCCTTTTCTTAACATTGTCCTCAGTTTTGGGTGGATCCTTCCTTTTTTTTGAACCTCCTTGACAATGCTTTCTGAAATGTCTGTCTGTGCCTTGCTGGGATTTTTATTTTGTTTCCTATAAAAAGGAACCTGAACTGGAAGGAATGCTTTTATTACATTTTGGCATGAATGGCTGAAAAATATGTAACCCCTTGAAATAACTTTCCCCTTTCATTACATTTTTTGAGGATCTCACCAGTGACCATTCAGAAGCTCAGCTTTTAAATCCTCTGGTAAAATTCTGAGAACACAGTCAAGGAAATATTAACACTTAACCAGTGACAGCTGCACTAGAAACAGCATCAGCAGTGTCATAACATTTTAGAAAGTATGGTTACCCGGGTCAGATAAGATATTAAAGAATTCAGCAATATGCTAATGTCTGAGGAAGGAAGGTCAGCAATTAACTTTGTCATACTGTCAAAGGAAGCTCATAGAAAACTGCAAGCGAGCCTAATAATTCACAATTCTGAAGGCTTAAGTGGAAGTATAAACTTCCATCAGAAACCTACCAAAGTCTTTCAAATGTCTGTCAAAACAAATAGGGGTAGCTACTACATGGTGAGTAACAGAAGATTGTTCTGTCAGAGAAATTACTGCAGGGTCTAATTTGGATTTGAAAAAAGAAATCTGTGGGTCTGGGGGAGCCTTGTAAAATTTATCAGACTCTCTGGGGGCAGGTGGCTAACTGACAGGTAAACTGCCTGCAAGGAAATATCATCCTAGGTTGGCAAAACAGGAGGAATAGCTGCAGGTTGAGGAAAATCCGCCGGTAGCAAATCATATCTTTCCTAGGACTCGGTATTTCTATTTGTTCCCATTAAAATAACACCTTACCTTCCTGCAAAAGTATTAGACAAACAACTTTTCTGGTGGGAATCGGAATTAAAACTTTCCTCAGAGTCAGATTCCCCATTCTGTGGAGCAGAAACTTGAAAAATACAAACTAATTCCTGTCCTTCAGTCTGAGAATCCGAATTGAGAGAGAAAAACATCTTTCGCTTTTTAAAATGACAGGCTGGTTCAGACTGTAAAGAGTGAAAGTCTTTAAATAATCCTTTAGCAAAACCCAGTCAATCCTCCTTATATGCCACAGGTGACAGAGGCACAACTGAAATGCCTAATCTTATGTTTCCTTTTCCTGGGATATCCACCCTTCTGTCCCCAGAAAAACAGTGCCATGAAGAATGGTCCTCTTCCCAGGAATCAAGCTTCTCAGAGCAGCTCTGCAAAGGAAAAAAGTCTGCCCCCACCTCTAATACCAACAAGAGTGGTTCTCCCTTGCCTGAAGAGGGCAGCTGAAGGATATGCCTTCTTCTTGGACCTTAGGGGTATACTGAACAACAGTACCAGGAACTGAGAGAAATTAATGATCTAAAGAACCTGATAAGGCCACTAGGTGGCCAAGGCATAGTGAAAGCAAAAGTCAACACCAAAGCCTCCTGCATAACTTTTTTCTTCTTGCAGATCAGGGAGGAAACAACTGAGGAGATGGGACACACGTCCATGTCTCCACCAAAATAAAGTTTCTGACAAGCAGGTGATGGAGGTTTAGTGGTCTTGTTTCCAGACTAAAAATTCAAAGTTGAATGAAAATGTTTTGTGACGACTACTGAAGCAGTACAGTTGTGTACACTTACCATAAATAAAGATGTTAGAGTGCATTCACTGTTGCACTCATCACATTTAGGTTATCTGCTTGCACTAGCCCTCAGTCGGCCTGATTACCAAAGTCTTGGGTCCTGCGTCGGTTGCTGTCTCATCTTCAATGACGTCAGGTAGTCAGGGGTATAAAGCATGCAGCCGACGCCATTACATCAGTTTTTCTTGCTCCAGATGTCAGGTGCCCCCATAATGGGAAGCAATTATATATACAAGGTTGCACCTCCATCAAAAAAGCAAATACACCAAAAAGCTTTAAACATAGTAAGCAAGAATAGAGGTATAGCCAATAGAAGTCAGGGGGCTGCAGGGAGGGTAACTAGGACTGCAACAGTGAATACACTCGGAACATCTACATTTATGGTAAGTGTACACAACTGTACTATATTCTTCGCGTTTCACTGTTGCAGTCATCCCATTTGGGTAGATTCCCAAAGCTAAGGATGGGAGGAGGAAATTAGATAGCATTAGGACCAGCTATAAAGCCCTGCAAGACTGCAGTGGCAAAGCCAGCTCTGGATTTAGAGAAAATTGGCAAATGGTAATGCTTGGTGAAATTATGGACAGAAATCCAGCTTCTAGAATGTCCCTGGTAGGGACACCTCTAAGAAAGGCTGTAGAGGTAGATTCTGCCCTTGTTAAATGTGGTCTTATCCCCTGTGGGATAGGTTTTCCATGGTGCTTATAGCAGAAATGAATGCAATGGCCTATCCATTTAGAAATGGTTTGCTTTGAAATGGTCTTATCCTCTGCTCCTGCAGCAAATGCCACCAGCAGCTGTTCAGATTTCCTGAGAGGTTTAGTCCTGTCAAAGTAAAATCTAAGTTGTCTGTGCACATCTAAGGAGTGCAGTACATGCTACCCTTTGTTCTGTGGATTAGAAAAGAAGGTTGGCAAATGAATGGACTGATTAAGAGCCACACTGGATACTACCTTGGGCATGAAAGAGGGACTGGTCCTGAGGGACACCCTGTCCGCATGAAAGATGATGAAAGGCTCCACTGCCATAACGGCCTGTAATTCAGACACCCTTCTTGCTGAAGTGATGGCTAAAAGGAAGGCTGTTTTCCAAGAAAGGAATTTCAACTCTGCACTTGCAGCTGGCTCAAAAGGCGGTAGAGTGAGTTTTTCCAATACAAAGTTAAGGTCCCAGGCTAGAGTTGGGGCTCTCCTAGGTGGTCTTTAAGTTTCTGGCCCCTCTGAGGAACTGCTTGAGCAGTGGGTGAGAGAAGAGGGGTGGTTCTGTGTTGTAATGAGCTGAAATGGTTGAGGCATGAATTTTGATGGAGGAAAAGGAAATGCCCTTGTGAAGCATCTCAGTTAAGTATTGAAGAATATGAAATAAATTGGACGCTGCTGTGCCCATCCCCTGTTTGGCTCCAGGAACAGAATCTTTTCCATTTTTCAGCATAAGATTTTCTAGTACTAGGTCTCCTTGCCTCCAGAATGACATCAAACGCTTGTTTACTGAGGGATGGTAACGGAGAGATCAGGTAATTAGCCAGGCTGCTAGGTTCAGGCTTTGAAGCTGAGGGTGCAGAATCTGGCTCTCCTGCTGGGACAACAGGGTAGGGGGTCTGAGGCAGGTGCCATGGTGCCAGCAGTGACACTGCACAAAAGGGGGTACCAGTGATGGTGAGGCCAGTCTGGTGCAATCAGTATCATCCTTGGTTTGTCCTGTTTTATCTTTAGTAGTACCTTGGAGAGGAGAGGCAGAGGAGGAAAGGCATAAACTGATAGATTGTTCTAGGTGAAGGACAAGGCATCCACTTTCCAAGCTTGTTTGTGGGGAATCCTTGTGCAGAATTTATCCAATTGGTAGTTTTGGGGGGAGGCAAACAGGTCAATATCTGGGCTCCCCCATTTGTTTATCAACATGTTTAATGTCTTTGGTTCCAGTTTCCATGCGTGTGGGTCCATGACATTTCTACATAGTTAGTCTGCCAGTGTATTTAGCTTTCCTGGCATGAAATGAGCCTCTAGGTGCACTTGGTAGCTCAAAGCGGTGTTCCACAGAGCCATGGCTAGTCTTCAGAGATGTTATGAGTGGGTTCCCCCCTGCTTGTTTATGTACCACACAACGGTGGTGTTGTCCGTCTTTACCATTAATTGTCCTGGAAGAATGTGGTCCTTGAAGGCTGTCAGAGCATTCTGTACAGCTAACATTTCTTTTTGATTGATATGCAGGTATATTTAACTTGGTTTCCATTTGCCTTGAATGCACTTCCCTGCCAAGAGAGCCCCCCATGCATAGTCTGATGTGTCTGTTAGGATTTAGGTGGCAGAGGGTAGAGTGAATGGCAGTCCCTTGTAGTTTCCTCATTTGCAGTCTTGCATATGGAATTAGGAGAATGCAGGAGGCCATGAACCCCAAGGCTTGCAGTATTTGTCTTGCAGACAGCAGGGTCTTTGTGGCCATTAGTTTGAAGTAAGCTGTCAAATTAACTTGTTTCTCTGGCATGAGGAAAGCCATCTGGGAAGTTGTGTTCAAGCTTGCTCCCACAAATACAATTTGTTGGCAGGGAACAAGATGTGATTTTGTTTTGTTTATAGTGTACCCCAGAGAAGTTAGCACCTTTTGTACAAACGCCAGATGATTGAAAAGTATGTCCTGGCTTTCTGCCTGAATTAGACAATCGTCTAGGTATGGGTATATTTGAATATTTACTTGCCTGCAAAATGCAATGACTGAAGCTAGGCACTTTGTGAATTCCCTGGGCGCAGTAGATAAGCCAAAGGGCAGTTCCGAGAACTGATGGTGCATGTAGCCTGCTTTGAAGCGTAAGTATCTTCTGCAAGATTCCCTGATTGGGATGTGCAGGTAGGCTTCCTTTAAATCCAGTGTTGCCAACAGGCATCCTTGCCTAGCATAGGAAGCAACTGGTGAAGACTTGCATCTTGAATTTTGGGATCACCAAAGAAGTGTTTAGGATAGAGAGATCCAGGATAGGACACCAGTAGTTGTCTTTTCTGGGCACCAGGGAAAAGTCTTGAGTAGAAACCTTGTCCCCTTTCCTCTTCTGGGACAGTTTGAATAGCCCTTATACTTAAGAGAGAGAACTTGCTTTTGAGCCTCTGCCCACCAATTTGGGGGTAGATCTGGCCAACCGTTTGGGGTTGGTAAAGTGTGGAAGTGGAATCTGTATCCTTGGGGAAACTATATTCAAAACCCATTTGTCCTGGGTAATGAGTTCCCAGTTTTTTGCCTGCAGAGCAATCTTTCCCCCTAAAAGAGCAGTCAGTTGAGAAGGGCTTGGAAGTTTTAAAGTTAAGTCATTGAGGCAATTTACCAGGGGGGGGGTGTCTTACTACTCCCTGCTTTGGAAGTGGGAGCCCCCCCACTGCTTAGTCCTGTACATACCTTGGGACTGAAGCCTGGGTTGTTCTGCTGGTTCTGGGTTTGGACTGAGAAAGCCTGGAAGAGGCAGGAAAGGGCCAATGCCTACTAAATCTTGGAGGCTGTACTTGCAGGAAATCTTTAACGGTTTGCATAGATTTAGCCTTTTCCTCCATCTTTTTAAGTACTACTTCTGCTTTGTTGCCAAACAGGCGGTGCTGGTTTAAGGGAGCATCCAGCAATTTAACTTCAACATGATCTGGCAAAGATTGCTCCTTTAGCCAAGCAAGCCTTCTAAGTACAGACTCAGTGACAGCAGCCCTGCAAGATGCCTCTAGTGAATCAAAACCACATTGCAAAGTATGTTTTCCAACTTGTTCAGCAGAATGCATTAAATCCTGTAAATCCTTACTTTCAATACAGTCAGGAATCAACATCATTTTCTGTTTAAGCAATCCAATAATATGCTGCTGATACTTCCAACATATGAAACTGGCAGTTTAAGGTCCTAATGGCCAAGGTTGCAGAAGTGTATACCTTCTTACCCCATCTACCCAGCGCCCTGGAATCTCTATCAGAGGGGTAGGATTTTTGGCAGTAGTAGCCTTAATGCCCTTGGGTCCCTGTGAAATGGTCTCAGGATCCGCAGTAGGATTTTTAAAGAGGAACTTGTGAGAGTCAAGAACCCTGTAATATCGATCTGGTTTTCTAGGAGCAGGAGGTAAGGAGTCAGGGGCCAAGCTAGATTCCGAAATGGCATCATCAACAATGTCCAGTACAGGGGGGATAGCTAAAGTCCTGTGTTGGGGCAGGAGTAAGAAATCCCTAAGCCTCTTTTTAGAATCAGAGTAATCCTGGCTTTCCCAGCGAAAGTCCTCTGCATCAGAATCCTCATAGGTAGATAAGGGTAAATCCTGGTCAGAGGAAACAGAAATTTCAGAATCCTGATCAGAAGAATCATAAGCAAATTCAGTCCTAGGTCTATTACAGGGGGAAGGTTGGCTTCCCCTGATTAAAGTAATAAGGTCTTCAGCCATTCTTATCATTTGTTTTTTTAGGCATAGAGGCCTGACCATGCGGTCTGGGTGTCGGTTTTCTAGACATGGATCGAGTTTTAGGCCTTGAAGAAGATGGCGTCGGTTTAACATGCAAGTCAGTAGGCCTGAATACACCCTCAGAAGCCGGTGCCTGCACAGCAGCTCCGGACCCATCCAAGGTAGAGATATCCACAGGTTCCACAGTTGAAGCATCTCGCTGCATACCGGACACTGAATGGGTCTCAGTAGAGGCCTGCGAATCTGAAGTAGCGGGTATCAGGGGCTGTGAAAGTGCCTCACTGAGTACCAGCGAACTGGCGACTAGCTTAGGAGAAGCGTCATCGTCAGCTTTGGACCCAGGCGGCCTGTCTCTGTCTATCTTTGCGTTTTTTTGGAATGTCGGTAGTCGGATGGCTTGGGTAATTGAACAGAGTACCAAAATATTTGGAAGTGTAATATACAGACGACGAATAGTTCGTTGTTTAAATAAGGCACAAAACCAACAGTGAAGTACGTCGTGGTCGGGGCCTAGGCAAGGAATACAGTACGAATGAAAATCTTTTGTGAGGTATTTGCTTTCCAAAAGAAATACAATTACTGACTTTTACTGACATCGGTTTAGAGCAAGAAAAAGTTTCCTCAACAGGGTACTTAGCTTTAGTTGTTGACTTCGGTTCTGAAACTCGAAAACGAAATTTCAGGAGTCGGCTGACCGGGAATTGCGAACTACTTCTGCTTCAGGCACCGCACAGCAAGAAAGACTGATGTAATGGCGTTAGCTGATGTCATGGAAGATGAGACAGCAACCAATGCAGGACCCAAGACTTTGATAATCAGGCCGACGGAGGGCTACTGCAAGCAGATAACCCAAATGTGATGACTGCAACAGTGAAACACGAAGAACATCAATAGTTCCTACACCCAGCAATAATTTTTGATAGAAAAATGTTACTATTTTTTTGGTGAAGAAATGTATAACTGAAAGGCATTCTGTAATGTAAGACTTATCTGCCAAACTTTGAAGAAGTACTAGCCAGCAGTTGATTCACTGAAGTCGCAACATTCAGCACTCATCAGCAAAACAGTTGTGAGATTTTGGCACCCAAACTGCTCACTTTATACCGCTTTACTCGAGTTGAACAATGGTTAGGGTATATGGGCAGTGCCCTAACGCTTTGAAAGCTGGCTGATCATCCAATCCTTGCAAGATATGTCCCATATAGCTTAGATGTTATAACAGAGATCTAATGATGAACATCTAGGACTTCAACCAGTTCTAGACTTGTACCACGTGAAATCTGGTGACAATAGGGGTTACTCATAGATGCATATACTCCACAACAGTTGCCAGTGGATCTAAATGTATGACATACATTGTTACCCTGGATGCAGGCAATGGTACTACCACAATGGAATTGGGTATCTGCAACTACACAGATGCTGAAATCATTGACAGTAAGGAGGGCCTCATGTTCAGAGATCTTGTTCTTTAGGTTTCTGGCATTCAGCATTGCTACCTTGATACCCACATTGGAGTTTGCTATGTTTGGATGTCAGTGTTGTGAACTTTGCCTAAAAAAGCCATTATTGGGGGGGGGGCCAAAAGTTTTAGCCAGTATGTGAAACTTGGGGATAAATGATGTAGACCACTCATGGCAAAGCTGATAAGCGTATTGACCATTTCATCCCATGCAAAATACAGGATCCCTTTTAGTCTGACACCAAATGAGCTAGTCATTTCCTGAAGCAAATTAATTTATCCTTTAATTTAGAAATCATTCTTGGTGAAAGCAGAATATAGCTCTGCTACAGCCTTTGAAGAATAAGCACAACTCAACAGCGTCTCTTTGCATTCCCCCAGAGTTGAACCCTAAAGACCATTTACTCCACATGGCAACAAGAGGTCACACTTCTATCTGGGGCAGGACTACGAAAGTCCCTAGTAACATCCCTAATTCATTCACCAGAGAGGGATCTATCACCTTATCCTTTGCCATCCTGGTACATGTTGCATCAATGTCTTACAAGGAGTCATCAATGACCAAGACAGCTCTAGAATGAGCTACAGTCTTATGGGACCTTAAGGATACTGGGGTGAATTACAGACAACTCCCAAAGCAGCAGGTGTGGGGTTAGTACTTGTTCTACATGGCTGAGCAAGCTAACAGGTTATCTAGGAGGCTTAAGAGGCTTAAGCAATGATTTTTTTGCAAGCTCAGAATATGTAGGAGTAATGTCTTTCCTGTTGTGGCAACTTAGTGCTACTGCAGTGCTGTTCAGTGACAGTGGGTAGGATAGAGAAGCTAGCCTCCAATTCACATAAATATTAGCAGCTCTCACAGGTGGAGTCAATAAATTATAGAAGTGGGTGGTCAGTAAATATGAGTTGGTTACTATACTGTCTTGGAAAATCAAGAGAAAGTAGGTTAGCTAAGGATGAGACTAAAGCATGCTGGGACTCTGTGGTGATGGTTTGTGCCCCCCCCCCCCAAGGATTATTAAGTGCAAAGATTAACAGCTAATATGATTAGATGGTGGTCTAGGTAACACAAATGTATAACTAGCTTAGTTACAATAATAAGGTAGAGCAGCATATAGCAGCCTGCTGCCGATTTAAAAACGCAGACTGCTTTCAGAAGCACATCAGACTGCAGGGAACAGGCATGTCCCACTGTATTGCTTGATAGTGTTTTCACCAGCACTGCTGTTAGAAGGAAGCCAACATAGAACATTTTGCTGCTGACTAAAAATGACACTGCTTTCACAAGTGCTGCTGAAACTGGGGAAGCAATATAAAGAAAGCACATATGTGGAGGGGGATGCAATACACAAGTAATCATATGCAGAAACTACCCGACAGCACAGCCACAGCAAGTAGCACTTTAAGGGAAATAATGAACAGCAAGTGATAAACTGCAAATGAAACCCTGAAACACAACCAAGAAAGAAAAAAAAAACAGCAGAAAAAGTTTATTACTAACTGAAACATTAGTGGTTATAGTTCACAGTTACTCGGCATGCAGTCCTGGAAACGATTAAGGAGTCTAGTCTAAATTCCCAATTACTCCAAAGCAATGTTTGGTTAAATGACTTCCTCAAGGTCACACAGTAGACAATTGAAAATGGAAAGATTCAAACCATGCACCCTTGGCTCAAGAAACAGTTTGTTAATAACTCTGCTTTAGTCCTTTGAGCTAGACAAAAAATGACTGCAGAGAAGCAACAAACATTTTAATCTTGACAAAAATACATACTGCTGATCCCACGGAATCAAACAGCATTCTGTTGCTGTTGACTAAACACTACATGGCTTTTGTTAGTGTTTCTTGTTTGCAGAGAAGCTCCATTCAGTATTCTGAATGTGTTGTTTAACAAACACTGCCAAATGAAGAGAAACAACATGTAGCATTCTGCAAAAAGACTACACTGCCTTCAAAATGCTGTGAGAACAATGAAGCAAAATAGAACATACAGCTGGAGGGGTCAATATACCACTCAATCTTATGCTGAATACAGAAGATCAAAAAAGTACAGTTTTGTACCTACCATAAATGTAGATGTCCGATAGATATGCAACTGCAGTCCTTACATATGGGTTGTCCTGCCTCAGGCAGCCCTTCGGTCGGCCGGATTCCAAAGTCTGGGTCCGGCGTCGGCTGATGTCGCCTCTTCTCTGACGTCAGAGCGGCTGGGGTATAAAAGCATCAGCCGACGCCATCGTCTTCAGTGTTTCTTGCCCCAGATGCCAGGTGCCCTCCAAGGAAGGCTAAATTTAGTGAATGGATAAAAATTCCAGACATGCAAAACAGTAATAAACAGATACACCATAACAGATATCCCCAGCTAATATGAAAAGGGGGAAGTGGACCCTAAAAAAGAGAATTACAGAGGGGTAGGAGGGAGGGAAAACCTGACTGCAGTTGCATATCTATCGGACATCTACATTTATGGTAGGTACAAAACTGTACTATGTCCTTCAAGAATGCAACTGCAGTCCTTACATATGGGTTGAATACCACAGCCAAGCTGGGGGTGGTAGGATCTAAGATAAGGATGGTGTAGCTAAAATGCCCTGCAGGACTGCAGAAGCAAAGCCTGCTCGGGATCTGGAATATAAAGGCAGGTTGTAATGTTTGGAAAATGTATGCATGGAGCTCCATGTAGCAGCTTCTAGAATGTCCTTTGTAGCCACTCCTCTTAGAAAAGCTGTGGAAGTGGCTGTCGCTCTGGTGGAGTGTGGCCTGATATTGGCTGGCACACCTTTTCCATGGAAAGAGTAGCAGAATCTGATGCAGTTTCCAATCCATTTTGAAATTGTTTGTTTGGAAATTGCCTTTCCTTGTACTCCAGCAGCGTAAGCTACAAATAACTGGTCAGACTTTCTGTTGGCCTTTGTTCTGTCCAAGTAGTAGCGCAATTGCCTGTGTATGTCCAAAGTGTGCAGAAGCTTCTCTCCTTTATTTTGAGGATTGGGAAAGAAAGTAGGCAGGTGAATTGCTTGATTTAGAGAAACCCTGGATATCACTTTTGGCATGAATGAAGGATTGGTTCTTAAAGACACTCTGTCCTGATGGAAAATGAGAAATGGAGGTACTGCCATGAGGGCCTGTATTTCCGAAACTCTTCTTGCTGAAGTAATTGCCAACAGGAAAACTGTTTTCCAGGAGAGAAATTGCAATTCTGAAGATGCTGCTGGCTCAAAAGGAGGAAGAGTTAATTTTTCCAAGACGAAGTTGAGGTCCCATGCAGGCACTGGTGGTTTTCTTGGAGGTTTAATATTCTTTATCCCTCTTAGAAACTGTCTTAGCAAAGGATGTGAAAACACAGGTGGATCACAGTTGTATTTTGCTGAAATTGCTGAAGCGTGTATTTTTATGGAAGAATATGAAAGGCCATTGTGAAGCATTTCTGCCAAGTATTCTAGTATCTGTGGGATGCTCATTACTGATGCATCCTGACCCTTGTTGGCATTCCAGATGTTGAATCTCTTCCATTTGGCTGAATAAGTTTTTCTGGTGGAAGGTCTGGGTGCTTCCAGTAAGATCTCTTGAACTTTTTTGAAGAGAGAGATATGGGGAGAAGTCATGGAACTCTCCAAGCTGTCAGTTGCAATGTTTGTAGGTTGGGATGAACAGTCCTGTAATTGTGCTGAGTTATAAGCAGAGGCCATTGAGGCAGGAGCCACAGCTTGGTGCGAGTTATGCTCCTTAGTAATGGATACCAGTGCTGTCTTGGCCAGTCTGGAGCTATCAAAATGCCTTTCGGTTGTTCTGTTTTGATCTTCAGTAACACCTTGGTCATTAATGGTAGAGGTGGAAATGCATAGATTGTTAGAGAATTCCAGCTGAAGGAGAGCATCCATTCTCCAGGCTTGAGGATGGTGTGTCCTTGAGCAGAACTTCTTCAGATGATGATTGAGGTGTGAGGCAAATAGATCTATGTCCGGCCTTCCCCATGCATGAGTTATTTGTGAAAAAATGTCTGGATGCAACATCCATTCGTGCGGGTCCATAATGTTTCTGCTTAGACTGTCCGCCAGAACATTGTCCTTGCCTGGGACAAACTGGGATTGCAACTGTATGTTCAGTTTCAGGGACTTTTCCCAAGGAGTCATTGTTAGTCTGCAGAGGGGGTAAGAATGGGTACCTCCTTGCTTGTTTATGTACCACATAACAGTGGTGTAGTCTGTCTTTATTAGCAGATGGCCTTGCTGAAGAAATTTTCCGAAGGCCTCGATTGCATGAACCACTGCCAACATCTCTTTTTGATTGATGTGCAGATGCAATTCTCGGGGTGTCCATTGCCCTTGAATGCATCTGCCCTCCATGTGCCCCCTCCCCCCCCCCCCCCATCCATGATCTGAGGCATCTGATGTAATGGTTTGGCTTGCTTGAGGTTTGTTGAAAGACATGCCTTTGTTTAGCTGGCTTGCTTGTGCCCACCACAAAAATTCCTTTTGTAGACATGGAATGAGTGGAATAATTGCTTCCAAGTTGTGGCTGTGTTGAGACCATAAACTTTTTAGGTACCATTGTAGTTTTCTCATATGTAGTCTTGCCAGTGGAAACAGAAGAATGCAAGATGCCATGAAACCCAGGGCCTGCAGGATTTTCCTTGCAGTCATCTGGGTGTGCTTTGCTAGGCTTTTGAAGTAACCTGGTAATTGTTCTTGTTTTTCTTCTGTGAGGAAAGCCATTTGTGAGTTTGTGTCCAGTTTGGCTCCTAGAAAAATTATTTGTTGGGATGGCAGTAGTCTTGATTTTTGAATGTTGACTGTGTATCCCAAAGCCTGTAGTAAGTGAATGACATAGTCCAAGTGTCTTATCAAGCCTTGCTTGCTGTCCGCTTGTATAAGGCAGTCGTCCAGGTAAGGATATATTTGTATCCCCTGAAGTCTGCAATGTGCAATTACTGATGCCAGGCATTTCGTGAATACTCTGGGCGCAGTAGATAAGCCAAAAGGCAATGCTGAGAATTGATAATGCTCTGACCCTGCAAGAAATCTGAGGTATCTTCTGCAGCTGTGTCTGATTGGGACATGCAGGTATGCCTCCTTGAGGTCCAGAGTAACCAGCCAAGACCCCTTGCCCAGCATGGGAAGAAGTTGCTGTAACGTCAGCATTTTGAATTTTGGCACAATGAGAAAAGTGTTTAGAGCGGACAAGTCCAGTACAGGCCTCCATTGCTTTTCTTTTCTTGGAACAAGGAACAGTCTTGAGTAGAATCCCTGGCCTTGTTCCGGAGGAGGAACCTTTTCTATTGCTTTGATCTGTAGTAGCTTTGAAACTTGTATGAGTGCCTCTGCCCTTTGATTTTGTGGCAGGTTTGGCATGCCTTGTCTTGTTGGTAAGGTATGGAAGTGGAACCTGTAACCCTTGTCTATTATGTCCAAAATCCATTTGTCCTTTGTAAAAACGTGCCAATTTTTTGAAAATATAGATAATTTTCCGCCTAAAGGTGCTTCTCTTTGAGCCTTGGTCGGCAGTGTCAAAGTCAAGTCATTGTGATTGTCCCTGCGGAGCAGTAGAAGTTCCTGCGCCACTTCTCTGATTAGTTGGTTGCCATTGGCGGCCCCTGTAGGAGCCTCGGTATTGCCCTCTACATCGAGCACGCCTGTTTTTTCCCCTTTGGAACTTGTCAGTGTCTGGAAAGGACCAATTCTTCGAAGGCCAATTCCTACTGAACCTTGGTGGCTGAACCTCGAGGAAATCTTTGACTGTTTGTACTGATTTAACCTTTTCCTCAATTGATTTCAACACACCCTGTGCATTAGCACCAAATAGCTTGTCTTTTTCCAGAGGTGCATCTAGAAGCTTTACTTTAACATGATCTGGTAATGTCTGTTCTTACAACCAAGCATGTCTACGTATGACGGCCCCTGTCATAGCTGCCCTACATAAAGCTTCCAATGCATCATAACCACACTGAAGAAAATGATTGCTAACCTGCTGAGTATTATGAACCAAATCCTGCAAGGCCTTTCTATCTATAGGCTCAGGAGAGGCTAACTTTTTCTGCAAATCATCCATCAAGAAATCCTGATACTGAAACATATGAAAAAGGCAGTTAAGTGCCCTCATGGCAAGGGTGGATGAGGTATAAACTTTTTTACCCCACCTCTCCAGGGACCTAGATTCCCTGTCTGCGGGCAAAGGATTTTTGGCCGTGGAAGTGGCCACTCCTTTGGGCCCCTGAGAAATAGTTTCTAGATCAACAGAGTGGGCCTTAAAGAGATGTTTATGAGTTTCAGGAACCCTGTAATATCTGTCTGGCTTGACAGGAGCAGGAGGGAGAGAATCAGGAGAAGTACTGGAGTCTGCGAACACATCATCCAATACATCTAACACTGGGGGTATAGCTAAAGGCCTGTGCTGGGGTAACTTAAGGAAGGTCCGAAGCCTTTTCCTGGAGTCGGAGAAATCCTGGCCCTGCCACTGAAAATGCTCTCTCATGGAATGGAGAATTTCCCCGAAAGAAATATCCTCAGGAGGAGAGGCAGAGGGAATGCATTCATCAGCATCAGAATCCTCGTAGGCCGGGAAGGATTCTTCCTGGGAGTCTGAAAGGCCTGACTCACCAGAGACTTTTCATCTGAGGAAAGGGTATCTGCCTGCTCAACCCTAGGCCTTTTGCTTGAAGGCGGCTGAGAACCTCTGTCTTGATGAGCCTGAGAGCCCCTGATTAAAGAAATTAGATCTGCAGCTAAAGTCATGATCTGTTTATCAGAAGTGGGACCCTGTGAAAAAGATTTAGGAGGGTGAGACTTAGCCTGGCTGGCAGCCTTAGCACGTGTGTAGGCCTTGACAGACAGACACAGGAGGCCTAGCTGCCCCACGTGCTGGAGTAACTTTCAGGAGGAAAAACAACCGGCACCGGGGAAGCCTCCGGGACCGAAGTGTGCGGTAAAGCAGTGTCGTCGGCCTGGAGCGGTAGAATTACCGCCTCCGAAGAGACCGATGCACTCGCGGTAGGCTTTAGCGTGGTGTCGGTGGAAGTCGCGGGCCGCGAATGTCGGTCCCGGTCCTTCCGTTTTTTGGAAATATGTGCTGTCGGTTGTTCCGACGGCATGATATAGGAGTAATTTTCCCCAAAAAAGTCTTCAGCAAATTCTGCCCGGCGCATAAGTGTGCGCTTATTAAAGCAAGCACAGGCAGCACAGGCCGAGACGTCGTGGTCTGGGCCGAGGCAGGGAAAGCAGTAAGAATGGAAGTCCTTATGAGGTATTTGTTTACCACAAGACAAGCAATTATTAACTTTTGCAGTTTTATCTGACATCGGCTGAGGCAAGAAAAGGTTCCCCAACGGGGTACTTAGCTTTTTGATGACTTCGGATCTGAAAACACAGGAGCTGGATGACCGGCACTTGCGAACTGCTTCTGCTTCGGGCACCACGTGGCAAGAAAGACTGAAGAAGATGGCGTCGGCTGATGCTTTTATACCCCAGCCGCTCTGACGTCAGGGAAGAGGCGACATCAGCCGACGCCGGACCCAGACTTTGGAATCCGGCCGACCGAAGGGCTGCCTGAGGCAGGACAACCCATATGCAAGGACTGCAGTTGCATTCTTGAAGGACATCTGTACATGACAGCACAGCACAGCAGCAGGAATATTTTTAAATAGTAATTATGCTGTACTGCAAGTGATCAAAGTGAAAATAAACTGAAGCTGAAACCCAGAAACACAAGCACAGCAATCAGGACTGTAAAGAAACTGCTTCTGTTGTAGAATTAAAAAAAGAAAAATGCCAACTTTTGTTAACAGACTTGTTATCATGGTTTAGTGGAAAACAATAACGGCTTAATAGAAAACAGTTACATTGGCACCTTTGAGTGTTACAGGTTACAGCTTCAAAGCCTTCAAGCAGTGGCATATCAGTTCTGAAAAAAAGTGCCTTGTGTGCCTGTCAGATTCTAAAATGAACATGCTGCAACTGTGCATGTGTAAACCAATACAATAACTGTACTTGCAAGATTAATGACTATACTGCATAATGCATAAGGAAATAAAAGTAGAAAGTACTATCCTAATGAGAAGATTCTTCACTACAATTCACTGTAGAGAAGTGACTTGTATTTTCAAGTCCAGAAAATTCAAGACTCTCAGCATTCCTCTCAACCTCTAAGCATAAAAAATCTGGACAAAGCCTGACAGAAAGAGGGTGACAAAAGCCCAAAAATACAGACAGATTTTAAATACTGCTCTTATAAACTCAAAGTTACTAGAAAAGGATTTGTCTTGGCATGCATTTTTCTGAAGGATATGAAGTCTGAAATACAAATGTACATCATTATTTAGTGACTTCAACCCTCAGATCATCCCAGTGATTTTACAGAAAATCACAAATTTTATGAGGAACAGATAAAAAAATGAGGCAAAAATCTGAACATTCTGCAAAAATTTGTGCAGTTGAGAGGTATGGAATCTCATGCAGCTACCCTGTGTTAAATCTAGCAAAATAGGTCTAAGCACTACAACCTCTTTCTTTACCAAATGTTCCCAATTTCCAAAAGGCAATCTGGGCCTAAGCATATGCTGTCAACTTATTTTGTGTCCATTTGTTTTATTTGAAAAGTTGTTGTATGGCCCACACACATGATCTTCTTTAGGATCTGACAAAAGTAATGAATTTGTCATATGTTTCCTGCATCACACTTTGGTAGGGATTTTGTAATGTATTTTAACCCAAAAAAATACTAATGTGCGTCACTAACATACTAAATTATCCAATCCAGAAGCTTTTCAATAAGGTAGTGTGCAAAATGGAACAATAACTCCAAGCCAAAAATCATGCAAATGCAGAACGTGAGTCACGGTCCAAGCAAACACAAAATAACTTCTACTTCAAATTGCTCCTTCCAAGAGGTCAGAGAACAATGCCAGCTAAAAGACATCACCAACCACTTCCATGCACATTTTTCTTTAAAGTGATTTAAACATAAGAAAACAAGAAATGCAAGGACTATATATACATGCAGCTTAAAGCTCCTGGAAAACTTCTCGACAATGTAATCAGCATAAAACAATATCATGCTCACACTCACCTTCGAATTGAATCAAGCTTGTTAAGAGATTCATAAACACGGGAGTGATAGTAATAGCATTTTGCTGCTACCAGATCAAGGGCTCTTCGATTTTGTGAGCTAATCTTCTGCATGAGGTCTTCAGATATTTTTTGTACCTAAAAAGAAAAAAGAAATCAAACAGTATTCATCACAAATAGCATTGCCTGACTGTATATTTTTAAGTAATTCACTCCTCCCCAGTTAAAAGTGTTTTGTTCATATTCATATGTGCATATCTGAATCTAATAAGTTGAGTGCCACAATACATTTGTATCCTTCTCATTCATTTGTTTTTTGGGCTGTGGTTTAAGAAAAAAAATCTACAAAGTTTACTATTAAAAAAACATCTGAAATAAATTTACTGCATCCCTTGGTGACATCGCCTTTGGGATATTGGCTACAGTGAGCTGTGCCTACAGACCTTACTTGCAACACTTCTGCACACTCATGATGGTGCATCCATTAATAACTATGGACGTATCTCACTCTTCTCCATGTTGATGTCACTGAGGTTTAAGTCTGCAGTTAACACTTTGCCCAATATCATGCCACAGGGATAATTTTACTTTTATAAAAAAAAAGTAGAGGCCAAATACATTTGGGCAATGGAGCAAAATTGTTGTTTGGCACTTTGTACACCATATGGCATGGTGCAAAGGTAAGAACATTGTCAAATAATACCAAGTACATGCTTTTGCCTTCTGGGGGATTCCTGCTGCTTAACAATACAAATGAGCCAGTGAAAGAAAGTATCAAATTAAATGAGCAAAACAAATTCCACATACCAGTCTGCTTGACATGTCTCGAGTGTTTTTTATGAATCTCGCTACCTAGGTCAATTTCTACTGCTTCTACACATTTTCTGTGATTGTCTACTATGTAAAATGTAAAGTGCACTGTATTTCACCTAGGCTGTGCATGTTAAGTGATTAGTTTTGATCAACATACTACCTGGTAAACAAATTTAAATACAAAGATACACATAATACCATAAATTCAAGTCTCATACTTTATGCAAGCCAACCAAAAATATATTTTCTAAATATGAAAGTGAGGTGCACTGTGAAAACAGTCCTATGACTGATGACATAACTCAGTTGCTTACAAGGAAATATGTTTGCAAGCAGATGATGTTCTTGCACATTTTTCCTTCATAGAGAGCTCACAGTTGCCTCCAGCTCTACTCTTGAAAAGACAATATCATGGCCTTCACATCATTCAATCACAGTGATTCTTCACAAAAGTGAATGTTAATCTTTTTATGGATGAAACTGTAACAGTGACATGTGGTTAATGACAAAGGTGTAATCCTGAATCAAAATACGTAACTTTAGCATGACACAGTCTCAGACGTTCAACTTCCATTTTAGCACAACATACTGATGTTCCAGACCTTGAAACAACCAATTTTGGCCTCCCTAGAATAGTCATTCAGTAGACTGTATTTGCAAGGTCTGCTTTGATTTGCACACCCCAAGTAAGGCTTAATGAGTTTGTCTCTATGCGACATTACTACTGACAGCAGGCAAATCTGTGACCCGCTTTCTCAGCTATCAGCTTAGGATTAGTGCTACTGTTTTTGCTCTTGGTGAGAGTAGGAGCACAGACTCCTAGCTGTGCATAGCTAAGATGAGACCAATAGCCATGCAGTGCCCAACAGGTGGAACACCACTTGTCAAAATTCTTGGCACACCTAATTTACTCTTTACAAGTGCAGTTAGAGTAGCTACGATATGACTTAACTTCAGAGTATCGCCCTAAATAAGTCATCCATAAAAATTCCAGGTCTACTATAACAGTCTTTCTCCAGTCCTTGAGTACTGTGATGAGCCGCAATTCTCTACCTACTGGAAACATGCCTCCTTAGTCTGCTGTTGCCCCATTTGTGGCTACTCTGATCACATTATAGAAAGATTCCTGAACTTGATGCCCTCCTGCAAAGTACAGTTGCGTACACTTACCATAAATGTAGATGTTAAAGTGTATTCATTGTTGCAGTCATCACATTTGGATTATCCCTGCCAGGGTAGACCTCAGTCGGCCCGAATACCAGAGGCTTAGTATTTTTGCGGTTACCATTGTTCCAGGACTGATGTCAGGTCATCAGTAATATAAAATAAGGCAGCCAACGCCATTACATCAGTTTTTCTTGCCCTGTTAAGAGCCCCCAAGAGGGAGCTAGGTTATGGTGGAAAAACACCACCAGTAAAAAGTAAATACCAAAAATTCCTTGTAAGGAGAGAGAGAGACAAGGGGGATGGAGGGAGGGAAACCAGGACTGCAACAGTGAATATACTCGAACATCGACATTTATGATAAATGTACACAACTGTACTATGTTCTTCGTGTTTCACTGTTGCAATCATCACATTTGGGTTGATTCCTAAAGCTGAAGAAAAGGGTGGAGGCAGTCAAGAAGACTGGGGGCTGGCTAGGATGCCCTGCAAGACTGCGGTGGCAAAGCCTGCCCTGGATTTGGAGAAGATAGAAGGTGGTAATGCTTGGTAAAGGTATGAACTGATGTCCATGTTGCAGCCTCCTGGATATCCCTGGTGGGGACCCCTCTGAGGAAAGCTGCAGAGGTGGAGGTTGCTCTGGTAGAATGTGTCCTGACCCCCTTGGGAGGAGGTTTCCCATGTTGCTTGTAGCAGAAATGGATGCAGTGTGCTATCCATTTGGAAATGGTTTATTTGGACATAGCTTTGCCCTCTGCTCTTACGGAAAAGCTGACCAATTGATCAGTCTTTCTAAAAGATTTAGTCCTTTCTAGATAGAATCTGAGCTGTCTGTGCACATCTAGAGAGTGCAGTATCCTTTCCCCCTTGTTTTGTGGGTTAGAGAAAAAGGGCAAATTAATGGATTGGTTGAAAGCCACACTGGACACCACTTTTGGCATGAAGGATGGGTTAGTCCTGAGGGAGACCCTGTCAGCATGGAAAATGTGAAGGGCTCTACAGCCATTAGTGCTTGTAGCTCGAATACTCTTCTTGCTGAAGTGATGGCCAGAAGCAAGGCTGTCTTCCATGAGAGAAACTTTAACTCTGCTGAAGCTGCTGGATCAAAGGGGGGCAGGGTGAGCTTTTCTAACACAAAGTGTAGGTCCCAAGCTGGGGTAGGTGCTCTTCTGGGTGGCCTCAAGTTGTTAGCCCCTCTTAGGAACTGTTTGATGAGAGGGCGTGGGAAAAGAGGTGGCTCTGTGCTGAAATGAGCAGAGATAGCAGAGACATGAATTTTAATAGCAGAAAAGGATAGACCCCTGTGTAGTATGTCAGCAAGGTAATCCAGGATGAGAGGTAAGGAGGGCTTTGCCATTCCGGCTCCCTTAGCCTGGATTCAGGTGCAAAACCTTTTCCATTTGTCAGCATAAGACTTTCTAATGCTAGGGCATCTGGCCTCATTTATAACATCTAGAACTTGTTTGCTGAGATTGGCAGCTTGTGGAGTGGTCAGAGAATAAGCCAGGCTGCCAGACTGAGGGTCTGTAATTTGGGATGCATGACTTCTCCTACTCTCTGGGTCAGAAGGGTTGGGATCTGAGGGAGATTCCATGGTGGCAGAGGTGACAGGCTGCGCAGCAGTGGGTACCAGTGCTGGCGTGGCCAGTCTGGGGAAATCAGGATTGTCCTCGGTTTTTCCTCCCTTATTTTGAGCAGTACCCTTGTAATGAGTGGTAGTGGGGGAAATCCCTAGACCGAGAGACTGACCCACTGGAAGGATAGAGCATTCACATTCCAGGCCTTGCAGGGAGTCTCCATGGTGCAGAACTTGCTGAGCTGATGGTTGGAGTGGGAAGGAAAGAGGTCGACCTTCGGGGTGCCACTCGTGTGGGTCCAGATAATTTCTGCTTAAGTTGTCTGCCAAAGAGTTTAGAGATCCTGGCAGGAATTGTGCTAACAGGCGTAGTTGCTTGGCTGAGGCCGTGTGCCAAAGGGTCATGGCGGACCTGCACAGAGGGTACGAGTGAGTCCCTCCCCTGCTTGTTGATGTACCACATCACAGTGGTGTTGTTGGTTTTGATCAGTACAGCCCCCAGGGAGAGTAGAGGTCTGAAAGCTGTCAGTGCGTGCTGGACAGCTAACATCTCTTTTTGGTTGATGTGCAAATGTATTTGATGTGGGCTCAATTGGCCCTGTATGCACCTGCCGTCCAGGTGTGCACCCCAGGCACAGTCTGATGCGTCTGTGGTGAGGGTCTGGGCAGCATGGGGTTGTGAAGGGTAGTCCCTTGTTGTGGTAGCATGCTGCTGCACACCAAAGAAAATCTTTCCTTAAACAAGATATCATTGGTATAAGAGTTTCCAGGTCTTGAGAGTGGTGACACCAAAGGCTTTTTAGGTACCATTGTAGTTTCCTCATATGCAGTCTAGCATATGGAATGAACAGAATGCAAGAAGCCATGAACCCCAGAGCTTGCAGGACTTTCCTTGCGGATAACTGGGGTTTGGTGGCTAGTTGAGAGAAATAGGCTGTCAGGTAGGTTTGCTTTTCTGGTGTAAGTAATGCCACCTGGGATGCTGTGTCCAGGCTTGCTCCCAGGAATATATTTTTTTGGGTAGGTACTAGTTTGGATTTCTTTTCGTTGATAGTATACCCCAGGGAGGTCAGTAGGTCCTTTACAAAGGCCAGGTGCTTGAGCAGCTTTTCCTGACTGTCTGCCTGAATTAGGTAGTCTAAGTATGGATAAATTTGAATATTTCTTTGCCTGCAAAATGCAATGGCGGGAGCCAGACATTTTGTGAAAACTCTGGGAGCAGTGGATAAGCCAAAGGGATGAGCAGAGAACTGAAAATGCAGTGATCCTGCCCTGAAATGTAGATATTTCCTGTATTATTCTCTGATTGGGATGTGTAGGTAGGCCTCTTTTAGGTCTAGGGTGGTTAACCAAGCATCCTTGGAGAGCACAGGTAGTAGTTACTGGAGGGTGAGCATTTTGAATTTTGGTATCACCAGAAAGGTGTTTAGAATGGAAAGATAGAGGATGGGGTGCCAGGTGCCCTCTTTTCTGGATACCAGAAGAGTCTGGTGTAGAAGCCTTGCCCTATCTGTTCTGCATGAAAGTGCTCTATTGCCCTCATAGAGAGCAGGGAAAGGACTTGCTTTTTGGCCTCTGCCCACTGGTTTGGGGGAAGATCTGGGAACCCTTTTGGGGTTGGTAGTGTGTGGAAATAAAATTAGTATTCCTGGGACACTATGTTGAGGACCCAGTGATCATTGGTAATGGTGGCCCAGGTGCTTGCATAGAAGGAGAGTTTTCCTCCTAGGGGCAAGTGCAGGTGGGCAGAGGGAGGGGATGGAAGTGGAAAGTCATTGTGAGTTCTTACCATGAGGTGGTGGCTTAGCACTCCCTGGTTTTGAAGAGGAGGAACTCCAATGCTTAGATCTCTGCATTCCCTGGAGCTGCTGTCTGGGTGACCTGCTTCTTGGGGTTTGGGCTGAGCTGACCTGGAGGGGGCAGGAAAGGACCAGTGCTTGGAGAGGCAATGCCTACTGAACCTGGGTGGCTGGACCTGCACAAAGTCCTTAACTGTCTGCATAGATTTAGCTTTTTCTTCCATCTTTTTTTAAGGCCTCCTATGCCTTGGTGCCAAATAAGTTGTCTTTGTGCAAGGGTACGTCCAATAATTTGGATTTGACATGGTCTGGCAAGAGCTGTTCCTTAAGCCACGCATGCCTTCTAAGGACAGAACCAGTGACCGCTGCCCTGCAAGATGCTTCTAGGGTGACAAAACCACATTGTAAGGTGTGCTTAGTTACTTGACTTGCAGAATGCATTAACTCTTGTAACTCTTTACTTTCTGCACAAGCAGGAAAAGATTACATTTTTTGTTTGAGGAGTTCCATGGTATGTTACTAAAATTTTAGCATATGGAACTGACAATTTAGTGCTCTAATAGCAAGAGTAGCAGAGGTGTATACTTTTTTATCCCATCTATCTAATGCTCGAGAATCCCTATCTGAGGGGGTTGCTTTAATTCCTTTGGTCCCTTGAGAAATAACTTCAGGGTCAGCAGTAGGATTTTTAAAAGAAATATGTGAGAGTCAGGGACTCTATAGTACCGGTCAGGTTTCTGGGAGCAGGAGGGAGGGTGTCAGGAGTTAAGCTAGATTCCATAAAATCATCATCCACAACATCCGGGACAGGAGGAATGGTCAGAGGTCTGTGCTGTGGAAGATCTAAGAATTCCCTGAGTCTTTTTAGACTGAGAGTAGTCCTGACATTCCCATTGGAAATGCTCCCTTAAAGTATGTAGGGTTTTTTCTCAAAGGAAAAGTCCTCAGGTGGAGTGGCTGAAGGAATGGATTCCTCTGTATCAGAATCCTCATAAGCAGAGAGGGGTTGCATGTCTTCATATTCAGATGCATCAGAGTCACTGGACTCCTGTTCAGATAAAACTACTGGGGACAAATCTCTTTTTCTTTTGGAAGGGGTAGCTCGGCTTCCCCTGATCAGCTTTATAAGGTCTTCCACCATTTTAAACATTTGAGACTGAGGCAAGGAAGCAGGTGCCTGAGATTGGGTCGTCAGTTGGGTGTGGTTCGTAACCTGGCCCTTAGAAACTCGTTAGTTTTCGTAAGAACGGTAGATGTGAAAGAAGTCGGTCTGTGTTCAAAATCGGTAGTGCGAAATACTTCCTCGGAAGCTGGTGCCTGCTCAGCAGCTCCGGACCCATCCAAGATAGAGACATCTGCAGTATCCTTAGTCGATGAAAAGTCTCGTGGCATACCGGACTCTGAAAGTGTCTCTGTAACGGCCTGTAAATCCACAGAAGCAGGCATCAGGGGCTACGAAAGCGCCTCACTGAGGACCGGAGATCTGATGACCAGCTTAACAGAAGCATCGTCAGTAGGTTTGGACCTGTGTGGTCTGTCTATGTCTTTATCCTTACGTTTTTTTTTCAGAAGATCTGCCATCGGATGGCTTACCAAAGCCATATCGGAATTTGAGGACCGAGCGAAAATATCTAGCTACAATAAGGGCCTGACGACGTATAGTTCTGGCGTTGAACAAAACACACAAGTGACAGCGGGAGATGTCGTGGTCTGGGCCTAAGCAAAAGTAATGCAGTAAGAATGAAAGTCTCGGTGGGGGTATTTGCTTTCCACAGGCTAGACAATTGTTAACTTTTTCTGACATCGGTTAGAGCAAGAAAATAGGATCCCCAATGGGGTACTTAGCTTTAGAAGACTTCAACTTCAATTCGGAAACCGAAAACTCAGGTAGCGACCGACCGGCACTCGTGGGAACTGCTTCTGCTTCATGCTCCTCGGCAAGAAAGACTGATGCAATGGCATCAGCTGCTTTACTTTATACTACTAACAACCTGACGTCAGTCCTGGAGCAACCAGATGCAGAAATACTAAGCCGCTGATATTTGGGCTGACTGAGGGCTACCCTGGCAGGGAATAACCCAAATGTGATGACTGCAACAGTAAAACATGAAGAACATCTTGAACATATTCATATTTCTGTAGTTATATTCATATTTCTGTAGTTACTAAGACATGTTTCAATGCAATGACAGCAGTCCTTCTATATCAGGGTTTGGCACCAGTCATTCTTTCAGGCTTTTGGGTAATTGCAAGGGACTTTCTTTATTTGTCAGAAATAACATCATCTCATGTCAAATTAGCTATAACCCTAACCTAGAGCTCCTACAGATCCAAACCACCATTAACAAACCTAATTATTTCATTGTTGGGTATAAATCCCCCTCAATGCCCTCCAAAGATTGCAGAAATTATTTTAATACCATTGAGGGATCAAATATCTAAAGAAATACTCTCTTGTTAGACTTCAATTACATTAAAGTTATGTACTCACCATAACTATGAATCTGTGTTGTCCATTTTCATTCTCTCAACAACTGGGGTCTCTGATCAGACTTTGCATCCAATTCAGCCACATTTGCATTACTCTTGGATCTAACTCTTAAGCTCCTTCCTCTATCCATAACTCTCCAGCCAGCCTGCTATACTTCAGATCGAGTTTGCTGCTTTAAAAGGTCTAGAAGTAATTAATGCTAAGCATACTCAGATTAAGAGTAGATGTAGCACAACTGGGGTTCAAACCTGGAACAGGAGTTCCACAAAAACTACAAGGTCACTCCAAGAAATGATAGAAAGGGGGAAGGAGGGTAGGGAGTTGAGGAAGAATGAAAATGGACAACACATATGCATAGCTATGGTGAGTACACAACTTAATATTTGACATTGGCCTTTTCATTTATTCCACAACTGTGACAGAATCCCCAGCTACTTTAACTTAGGGTGGCCATCATGGAAGGATATACCAGAGTACTGTAGAACCACAGGCAGCTCTGCTCCTGGAAGTGAAATCCAATTTATAATCAGCAGTAAAGGTATGAGAATTAGACCACATGGCTGCTGCGCAACTGTCAATAGACGTTCTGGACCAAAAAGAAGAGGAGGTAGCCACAGACCTGGTGGAATGTGCTTTAGGAGACCAGGGTAGGGACAGACTTTGCATTTCCTTTGTCTACAGTTAGCAATCAGTAATCCATTTGCCCAGCGTAATTTTAGAAACTGGTGAGCGAATTTGTTTGGGGAGGACACAAACAATTGTTCTGACTTCCTGAAATCTTTTGTTGTGTGGAGATAAAATCACAGTTGGCTACCACATTCAAAAGATGGAGCACATATTCTCCTTTGTTAGCAAAGTTGGGCTACAAAACAGGCAAATTCATTGCTTGATTTGCTGAGGCTCCTTTAGGCAAATAAGATGGAATGGTCCATAAGGTAACTCTATCTTTGTGAAAAATAAAATAAGTAGATGTGGAAGACAGAGCCTGGAGTTCAGAAACTCATCTTGCAGACATAATGGCTACCAGAAAAGGTGTTTTCTATGACAAAAATTTTAAATCAGACTTAACTGATGGTTTAAAAGGGTTTCTCAGTCAACCCTTGCAGCACAACCATCAAATCCCGGGGGGGGGGTTGATGATCCTTCATTGGAGGCCTAAGCAAGAAAATACATTTTAGAAATGTCTTGAACACAACTTATAAGCTAATGAAGAAGCATTTTCTCCCAAGTGGTAATTAGACTCTGATAGTAGAAAAATTAGCTCCTCCTTGAAAAACAGATGCTAAAAATTCTAGGACCACAGAGATAGGAGCAGTGAATGGGGTCCAATTCCCTCTGTAGAACCCAACCAGAGAGCCTTTTCCATTTACTTTTGTAAGTCTTCCTTGTAGAGGCCTTGTGGGAAGACAGAAGTATCTATCAAACTAGGAGGAAGACCCGGGCTTTCTAGCTATTAGTGGAATTGGAGAAACCATGTGG
The DNA here is from genome assembly GCF_019279795.1 of Protopterus annectens. Lineage (NCBI taxonomy): Eukaryota > Metazoa > Chordata > Ceratodontiformes > Protopteridae > Protopterus > Protopterus annectens. Next base: position 1,038,364,209 of record NC_056747.1, on the reverse strand, counting down.
TCAACTTGAGGCCTGGAATGTCCTACGATCGACCGCATAGGGGTGTAAAAGCAGGACTGGACTGTGGTCCAGTATCCACGGTGGATAATGAAAAAGAGACCAAAGGAAGGGAAACCACACCTGATAAGGCCAAAAGAGGGCAATAAGGATAACTGTGCTCTTCAACTAAAATGCTTCCTGTAAGATTTTGGGAATTAGAGGTACTGGGGGGACAAGCATAAAGGAGACCAGAGGGCACACGTGGCATACAGCATCTCTCTGTGTTTTCCCCTGGGGGGATTAAGGCAAAGAACCTGCCGCACTTGCTGTTGTGGGCAGGTGCAAAGAGGTTGCAGCAAGGATGGGCCCAATGACTGAAATTCATCTATGCCACTGACTGATTCACAGACCACTAGTGAGGCATCAGAATAGACCTGCTGAGTTTGTCTGCTAGAATGCTGGACCTCCCCAGTTTATGCACTGCCACAAGAAAGTGGTTGAAAGAGATCACCCACTGCCACACTCTCACTGCCTCTCGACAAAAAAGTTAAGATTGGGTCCTATAACCCCCCCCCCCCATTTGCTGAAGTACCAAACTACAGACAGTTGTTGGTTTGTATTGCAATCGTCCCACAAGGAACTTGGAAGGCCTGCAACATTAGGAGGCTCGCTCTCATCTACAGGACACTGATGTACAAATTGGTATCTTTTGGGGATCAAATGCCTTGGACCATCTGTCCCAAGAATTGCCTCCCTCAGCCAAATTGGGAGGTGTCCATGGTTACTGTAGCTACTGGGGCCAAAAGTACAAAAGGATGGCCTACTAAAACTTTGTCCTACTGAATCCACCAACGTGGGTGATCTCTGCAGACTAGAGTTAGTTTGACCAGAAAGGAGAAGGGATGAAGAACTGACCAATGAACAGCAAGAGTCCATTGAAGAATATGGATAAAAAAGTTGGTCATAGGAACAGAGGTTATGGCAACCACTGACCATAGGGCCTGAAGAACAAGGTTAGCCAAGGAAGAAGGGTGTGCAATTTGCTCTTCCTAGTACCCGATTATCCTTACCTGATGTGGCGGAAGACAGACTATCTAACTTCCTATGTTCAACTGGGCACTTATGAACTCCAGGCTCTGAACAAGCTGAATATGAGACTTGCAGATGTTGATTGAGATTCCCAGTAATTGAAACAACTGAAGCAAGTAGTTCCTGGATTCCTCTAGGAGGTGGACATTTGGGGAGGTGAGGAACCAGTTGCCTAGGTACAGAAACACTCGGAATCCCAGCAGTCTCAAGTGTGATGCTACCCCTGCTATACATTTGATGAACACGCTGGGGGCTGTAGTGAGATAAAAGGGAAGGGCTCTGAACTGGTACTGACTGGCCCATAGCCAAAAGCACAGAAATCTTTGGGATGGTCTGCTCATCTTGATGGGACAGTACGCATCCTGAAGATCGATGGAATCAATGGAGCACATCCAGTCATCTTTGTGTAGAAACAGCAGAATGGATGTGACCATTTGGAACTTTGACTTTTACACAAGTTGATTTAGTCTGCTCAGATCCAGAATTGGTCTCAGTTCCCCGTTTTTCTTTGGCACTAAAAATAATCTTGAATAAGTTCCAAATCCCTTCTGATCTGATGAACCTCCCAAACGACTCCTCTAGCAGCTTGCTAATTTCTTGAGCTGGTGCCTCCCCGACTGGGTGGGACACTGGAAAGCCTTTTTCTTTTCATTGGAGGTGTCTAGAACTTCTGAACATGATTTTTTTTAGCAACCAAGAACATTTTGCTACTGATACCCATGTGTTTAGGTGCAGATACAAGTGCCCACCCTGACTGCCTCCAGAGATGAGTAGTCAGACAATCTTTCAGTAGCGTTGAAAGTGCTCTTTGTGGGTCTGCTCTGCCGCGAGAAAGGTGCCTTCCATTTGAACTCCCCCTTCTACCCGTGAGGGAGTTATCCTCGTGTGAATCCTGGAAAGGTCTCAGACTTGCGAACTACATTTTCTTGTCTGCTCTGATTGGAAAAGGATCGTTTAGGGGTAGAAAAGTGTATCCCTACAGCACACAGGGTCTTCCCATCTTGTTCACTCTGGAAAGCGTTTCCTTTATAGTCGGGATAAACAAAGATGTTCCATCAAAAGTAACATTGATGAATGCAGACTTGAAAGGCTTGGCAAAGTTGCAAAGGCGCGTTTCCTAATGGCTATGCCTGAACCAGCTGCAGGTGAGGTACCCTCCACAGCATGGAATATTAGCCTCATGGACACATTAGAGATGGATAACAGAGTGGCCAGTTGTGAAGAAGGCTTCTTGTAGTCCTCCATGGACATGGACTCAAGAAGGATTTGGAAGTTCCTTAGTCAAATCCCACTGCAATCTTGTGAGACGTGCAAAATATTTCAGAGACCATAAGGAAAAGGTCACAGAGGAAAAAGATGGCTCTTTCCAAAAATGTCCAACACCCTGGACACACGGTTAGGGGAATGGAAAGTGGAGCTCTACTCCATCAAGTCCCTCTTTCTGGCTACAGCCACAACCATAACATCAACCGGGACTACCTTGCTCCAGTGTGGTCTATCTTTAGGTGTGTAAGAAATTTATTAGAGTGACAAGGAATGGGTTCTACAGTTTCCAGTTCCTTCCATGACCAGCAAGAGACTAGATCTATAAGCTCATCGGCCAGGGGAGTCACGCAAGATATAGATGTTCCAGACCCAAAAGCTTACAAAAACACTGACTTCTCTTGGGAGGGGGTATCAGAGGGCCATAAATGTCTCCAAAGGAGATGTCATCCAGTGGAGATCTGGGGGACTCCTCCCCTAGATCGAAGTCAGTGTCCTCAGTGAGACACCACATGAGGGAATCTGTGCATCTCCTCTTAAACATTCTCTTTCAGGAAATCTACTTAATGGGATGACCTAGAGAGATACCCGAACAGAGGGAAAAATCATCAATGCTGGCTGTCTGGATGCTGGACGGGGTCAGCTGTCCCTGTGGAATTGACCTGACAGAATCAGAGCATGGACTAGAAGGGGTTATGGCTGTAGAATCCGAAGAGGACAGTGTAGTTAAATCTCTCAGATGACAGAAAACTCTCTCCACTACTTCAAAGACAGAAGCACCAGGAGAAGCCACAACCGGCTGGACCTCAGCCAAAGCTGCCAATGCTAACATGCTGTGATCCTGCCCAGATCCATGACTCAAAAGGAGTAGTCAGACCTGAGCTGCCCAATGCCACATTTCTAAGTGGCAAGGATAGCTCTGACAACATCGGAGTGGAACCTAGCTTCCTGGACCTGGTTCTAATGCTTCAGGTTCAAGACCCATCCTGGTTCAAAGGAATCGGGGCCAAACAAGTCAGGGAAGCAGTCGGAGTTGACGATCTAGCTGTCTCTGGATCAGACATAGACACTCTCTGGTCTTTTGGATCGGAGTGCTCCAAAAAGTACAGTTGTGTAAACTTACCATAAATGTAGATGTTCCGAGTGTATTCACTGTTGCAGTCATTACATTAGGGTAATCTGCTTGCAGGTTTCCCTCAAGTCAGCCCAATTAACAAAGTCTTGGGTCCTGCGTCGGTTGCTGTCCCTTCTTCCATGATGTCAGATCGTCATTGGTATAAAACATGCAGCAGACGCCATTACATCAGTTTTTCTTGCCCCAGATTTCAGGTGCCGCACCCCCATGGGAAGCAATTAAACATAAAAGCACAAAGATATACCTCCAACTTTCAAATACGCCAAAAAGGCTTTTAAGCATAGTAAAGGAAAGTAGAGGTTTAGCCAAAAGAAGTTAGGGGGCTGGAGGGAGGGTAACCAGGACTGCAACAGTGAATACACTCGAATATCTACATTTATGGTAAGTGTACACAACTACACTATGTTCTTCATGTTTCACTGTTGCAGTCATTACATTTGGGTAGATTCTCAAAGCTATGGTTGGGAGGAGGAGTTTAGATAGCATTAGGGCCAGTTATAAGGCCCTGAAAGACTGCAGTGGCAAAGCCAGCTCTGAATTTAGAGAAAATTGGCAAATGATAATGCTTGGTGAAAGTATGTACAGAACTCCAGGAGGCAGCTTCCAGGATGTCCCTGGTAGGGATGCCTCTTGAGAAAGGCTGTAGAGGTAGATGCAGCCCTGGTGGAGTGAGGTCTGATCCCCTGGGGGATAGGCTTTCCATGGTGGTTATAGCAGAAATGATTGCAATGGCTTATCCATCTAGAAATGGTTTGCTTTGAAATAGCCTTCCCCTCTGCCCCTGCAGCAAATGCTACCAACAGTTGTTCAGATTTCCTTTGAGGTTTGGTTCTGTCCAAGTAGAATCTAAGCTGTCTGTGCACATCTAAGGAATGCAGTATGCATTCCCCTTTATTCTGTGGATTGGGAAAGAAGGTTGGCAAATGAATGGACTGATTAAGAGCCACACTGGATACCACCTTGGGCATGAAGGATGGATTGGTTCCGAGTGACACCCTGTCCGCATGAAAGATGACGAAAGGCTCCACTGCCATAAGGGCCTATAATTCAGATACCCTTCTAGCTGAAGTGATTGCTAAGAGGAAAGCTGTTTTCCAAGAAATAAATTTTAAGTCTGTAGTAACAGCTGGCTCGAAAGGAGGTAGAGTGAGCTTCTCCAAGACAAAGTTAAGGTCCCAGGCTGGGGTTGGAGCTCTCCTGGGTGGTCTCAAATTTCTGGCCCCTATGAGGAATTACTTGAGCAGTGGATGAGAGAAGAGGGGTGGTTCTGTGTTGTAATGAGCTGAAATGGCTGAGGCATGAATTTTGATGGAGGAAAAGGAAAGTCCTTTGTGAAGCATCTCAGTTAAGTTCTGAAGAATCTGAGGTAAATTGGACACTGCTGTGGCCATCCCTTGAATTTGGTTCCAGACACAGAATCTTTTCCATTTTTCAGTATAAGATTTTCTAGTACTAGGCCTCCTTGCCTCCAAAATGACATCCAATAATTGTTTACTGAGGGATGGTAATGGAGAGACTAGGTAATTAGCCAGGCTGCCAGGTTCAGGGTTTGAAGCTGGGGGGATGCAGAATCTGACTGTCCTGCTGTGATAGCAGGGCAGGGGTCTGAGGCAGGTGCCATGGGGCTAGTAGTGACACACTGAGCAAGAGGGGGTACCCAGTGTTGGCGTGGCCAGTCTGGTGCAATCAGTATCATCCTTGGTTTGTCCTGTTTGATCTTTAGTAGTACCTTGGAGAGGAGAGGCAGAGGAGGAAAGGCATAAAAAAAGAAGTTATGTACTCACCATAACGTTCCATCTGAGTAGGTAACTTCATTTGTCAGCAACCTGTGGGTATCGGATCTGAGCCGGCAGCTTTCCAAGCTAAAGATCCGAGCTCTCAGCTCCTCCCCCTTACCCATAATACCCTGCTGCTTCCATCCAGTCCTCAGATCGGGTCTGCCAATTTATCATCCAACAACAGTCAAACATACTCAAAAGAGAAACATTGATCTGATGCGTAACAGAAGAAAAACATTCCGTTATGACTATGACCAAGAAACACGTTACGGGGAAGGGGGGGGGTTGGTTGCTGACAAATGAAGTTACCTACTCAGATGGAACGTTATGGTGAGTACATAACTTCTTTATCTGAAGTAGTTAACTCCATTTGATCAGCAACCTGTGGGACAGAGTCCCCAGCTACCAAAAACCTGGGAGATCCTCAAGGAAGGATATTCCAGAGCACTGCAGAGCCAAAGGCTGCCCTCCCTCTGGATATCAGATCCAGCTTGTAATGAGAAATAAAGGTATAAGAAGAGGCCCAAGTAGCCATTGAACAGATGTCATCTAAGGGAACTATTGACCAAAATGCTGCAGAGGTAGCCATAGAACGGGGAGAGTGAGCATGAACCTCCAAGGGTTCTGGCCGACCAGAAGCTGTATACACGTGTAAGATGCAAAGAGATATCCATCTAACTAATGTAACTTTCGTAACTGGCTTGCCTAAGGACGGCTTAGCGAAAGACACGTAAAGCTGCTCCGATTTGCGAGAAGCAGCTGTCCTGTGCAAACAAAATTGCAATTGTCTATGCACATCCAACAAGTGCAATCTGTATTCCCCTTTGTTTTGAAAGTTGGGGAAAAAAACAGGCAAACTAATGGCTTGATTGATATTGGCCTCGGAGGCCACTTTGGGCAAGAATGAAGGATTAGTCCTGAGAGATACTCTGTCCTTATGGAAGACCAGGTATGGGGGGTTTGTGTAAAGGGCTTGAAGTTCAGATACCCTTCTAGCTGAAGTAATTGCAATCAAGAAGGCAGTTTTCCAGGATAAGAATTTTAAGTCAACGGAAGCTGCAGGTTCGAAGGGTGGGCCAGTTAGAGCCTGAAGAACTAAGGTCAAGTCCCAAGGAGGAACCGCATTCTTGACCGGAGGTCTTAACAGACAGGTGCCTTTCAAGAAGGTCTTGCATATCTTAGAGGAAGCTAAGGGTCCAAGGTTGTCCCCGATGTGGAAGTGAGAAATGGCAGCCATCTGAACCTTCACAGTAGAAGAACTGGCCCCTTGATGAAAAATGTGGGACAGAAATTCAAGAACTGCTGGAATGGGAGCCGTTGGCCCAGATGGAGAAACGCTTCCATTTACTCTTGTAAATCTTCCTGGTAGAGGGCTTATGTACCGCTACCAGAATAGAATAGATTTTACAGGAGACGAGATACCGAGAGTCCTAGCCACTAGTGAAACTGGATCAACCAAGCTGTGAGCTTGAGGTCCTCCAGATTCGGAGTTTGCAATCCCGAAGGATGAGAAATCAGATCCGGAATGGGATCTAAGACCCAAGGAGGAGCTATGATGCAAGACCACAGATACGGGAACCAGATCCGACTAGGCCAGAATGGGGCTATGAGGATTATTTTGCTCCCCAACCGACGAGCTTTCTGCAGAAATTTCGTCATTAGCGGAAGAGGAGGATAAGCATAAAGAAGACCGGGTGGCCAAGTATGAACCAGAGCATCTCTGGGACTCTCCCCCGTTGGGGGAATTAGAGCGAAAAATTTGCTGCACTTTGCATATGAAGGAGATGCGAAGAAATCGCAGCAAGGCTGACTATCTGAGGAAGATCTGTTTCGCTACTAAGGGATTTAGAGACCACTCGTAAGGTGTGAGGATAGAACGACTCAGCTTGTCCGCTAGAATGTTGGACCGACCTGGAATGTGCGTTGCTATCAGAAAATGGTTGGTGGAAATCGCCCATTCCCAAACTCTCATAGCCTCTCGACAAAGGGTAAGACCTGGTTCCTCCCCATTTGTTGATGTACCAGACCACTGCCATGTTGTCTGTCTGAATTGCAATAATCCCTGGAGGAAGAAGGTCCTGAAGGGCTTGCAACACTAAAAGCACCACCCTCATCTCCAGAACACTGATATGCAGAACGGTCTCTACAGGAGTCCACGTGCCTTGGACGGTTCTGCCCATGCAATGACCCCCCCCGCCCGAGGTGAGAAGCGTCCATGTTCAGCGTGGCTTGGGGTTGAGGCTTCACAAACGGTCTCCCTTCCCGAAGCTCTCGGAAATGAAGCCACCAAAGAAAGGAGTTCCTGGAAACCCTGCTTAGGGGAAATCGGTGAATCCAATGGGTGTAGGAGTAGGGACCATTGGACCTGAAGAGTCCATTGAAGGACTCGTGTGCAGACGGGCAAGAGGTGAAAGGCTGATGGCTGCCGCCATGGATCCTAGGGCTCTCAGGACTAATTCTGCGGGTGGGGCTGGGGACTGTAGAAGCGCTATTATATGAAGTGACAAGGTGCATAACCTGTCCACTGTCAGAAAGGCCTTAGACTGGAGCGTGTCTATCCTGGCCCCTATGAAATCCAGAACCTGAACCGGATGAAGAGACGACTTCCTGAAATTTATGGTAATGCCTAGGTGATGGGCCAAGAGTAAAGAATAATCCCTGGCAGAACAGAGTAGATGCCTGGTGGGGGCGGTGAGGAGCCAGTCGTCTAGGTACGGAAAGACCTGAATTCCCTGAAGTCTCAGGTGGGCCGCCACAACTGCCATGGCCTTGGTGAACACCCTGGGGGGCTGTGGTGAGGCCGAACGGGAGGAACCTGAACTGATAATGACTGGCCCTCAGCCGAAAGCGGAGACACCTCCTGGATCGACTGTCCAGGAGAATGTGGTAGTACGCATCCTTGAGGTCTACGGAGCACATCCAGTCGTTCTCCTGCAGAAGAGGGAGAATAGATTGTAGAGTGACCATCCGGAATTTCTCTTTAGCAATGAACAGGTTCAAAGTTGACAGGTCGAGAATTGGCCTCAAGTCCCCAGTCTTTTTTGGCACCAAAAAGAACCTGGAGTAATTGCCCAACCCAAACTGCTCTGGGGGGCTGTGCTGGATGGCCTTTTTTTCTAGTAATTTCTTTATTTCTGAAGCCGCATCCTCCTTCTGATTGGGTGGGACATCGGGGAGGCACTTCCCTAGCGGGGGAAGATTCATGAAGGGAATATAGTAACCTCTGGATATTATTTAGAGCACCCAGCAATCCGTAGTAATGGACTCCCAATTTGCCAGATGCTCCGAAAAATGCCCCCCCCCCGACTGCCTCCAGAGAGGGACAGTCTGGCAACCCCTCAGGGCTGCTGCGCGGGTCAGACAGAGAAGGGCTCTCTCGACCCGAAATTCTTTGGGCCCCCTCTGCCTCTGGGCCGGCGTCCACCTTGTCCTCCTCTGCCTCTGAAGGACGAAGGGTCCGGAGCAGGATGGGACTGCTGAGACGTCCAGAACCACATCTTCTTTTGTCCTCTCTGGTTCGCTGAGGAGGACTTTTGAGGAGCCGAGAAGCGGATTCCGAAGGCAGACAGCATCTTCCCGTCTTTCTCGCTCTGGAGTAGCGTGGCCCGGACGGTTTTGCCTAATAGCGTAGAACCGTCAAAGGGAGCGTTCGCGAAGGACGCCTTGAAGGGTTCTGCAAAGTTGCAAAGACGGAGCCAGGCGTGGCGCCGCAAAAAAAACCCTGCTCCGCTGGCTCTAGCCACCCCCTTCGTGGCATGGGAGAGAAGCCGCATAGAAGTGTTAGCTATCGACTTTGGAGTGGCCATGCAAGCCAAGAAGGTTAATTTGTCCTCAGCCGTCCATGGACTCTGGGGAGACCCAGCGCACTCTTATCAGATCTTGCTGAAGCCTAATGACGTGTGCCAGATAATTCAGAGCCCTTATACAAAAGGTGGCTGAAGCAAACATCCTCTTTCCAATGCGGTCCATTGTCAGAGACTACTTATCAAGCGGATGGACAGAGGAACTTTCTTGTGCCAGTTCCTTCTTGGTGGCAGCCACCACCACCATGGCATCTACCGAGGAACCTTTATTCCACGCTGGCTTGTCAGAAGGGGGACTAAGGATTTTATCCAGTCTCCTGGGGATTGGCTCCACAGTGTCCAGCTCCTTCCAAGCCCTGGTAGTAATCAAGTCTACCAGGGGGTCGGCCAGGGGGGACACCCAAGAGGTAGATGGGCCTGCGTCAAACACCTCCAGAAACACAAACTCATCCGAGGAAGGTTTTTGGACTGACCACCCCCCCCTCTAATGTGCATCTCCATAATGTCTCCAAAGGAGACGTCCTTGGGGTGTGACCTGGGGGAACCTTCCCTTTCCTCTAAGTCCGTGTCCTCCTTGAGGGACTAAGTGCCACCTCTTACACTTTCATTTGTGAGGGACCTCCTCGACGGGACTGTCTGAGGAGGGCTCACCAATGGGGTCATGTTCCTCTACGGGAACTAACTGGGGCACAGACACAGGCTGTCCTTGAGGCCGGGCGATGGAAGACAGGCCCATATGCGATGGAGTGAAGGATGGATCCGTAGCACGGACTGGGGACTTCGAACTCCTCGATAGAACCCTCTCCACCACATCGAAAGCCGAAGATGAACCACTCTCCCCTGGCTACGAGAGTAGTCCCCTCAGCTCTGATGTGAGGACTGGTGCCGGAGCCGACGACATACTCACCCCAGCGGATCTGAAGCTCGGCTCTTGGCCCCGAGAGCTCGGATCCGAAAGATGATCTGATAAACTCGAGGGTAAGGCCGGCGTCGAAGTAGCAACTACTATCGGCGCCGACTTCCCGGCTCCAAGACGACTCGATCCAACGGCTCAGAAACCCGATAGTGGATCAGAGAAGGAGTGATAGGTGCAAAGAAAGGGGGGGCAAGAGCACATCCAGTCCATATCTGCGTCGGAAAGACTCCTGGTAGACCTAGAAGAAATAGTCTAGGCAGGCCGGGAAGGCCGCCTAGACGACTTCAAAGGTGACTGGGACTCCTCCTCCGGCTCCGGAGAGAAGCGAGGGGAACGGAGCAGAGAGGGGGAAGACCTGGAACCCTCACAGGGGAATAAATCAGTTTAGCCGGCGAGACAGAAGGGTCTGATTCAGCCCGCCACTTGTGACTCTTGTGCTCATCTCTCTCTTTTTTTCCTCTCTCTATGCCTCTTCTCTTTCTTAGAAGAGTCCCCCTCTCCCTGGGCAACAAGGGGAGGTTAAGTCCCAGCCAGGGGAGGGGGAGCTGAAGGCTGGACAGTCGCAGTTGCGACTGGCACCACTGAGGAAGAAGAAGAATCCACGGGCAAGAGTCCCGCCAGGATTAGTTTGTTCTTCCTGTCCCTCAGAGTCCGGGTGTTAAAGGCCGCAGAAATCTGGCAGCCCGATGTTAAGTGGGCTATCCCCAGGCAGAGAACGCACCGAGTGTGGCCATCCGCTGGGGACAGCTTATGACCACACTCAGCGCATTTTGAAAAAATGGCCTTAGGGCCCTCGGTCATCACACTCGAGCACACACCCTAACACACACAGTAAGGGGAAGGGAAAACACTAATTTACCACAAAAGGGAGTTAAGAAATGATTTAACTTAACTAAGGGTCTACTACACACACACACTCAAAAATCGCTATACTTTTAGCAACAAAATCTCCCAAATTCCTCTCACCTAAAAATGCCAAGAGCTCGATCCTTATGCTTCAAGAAGCCGCGGCAAATGAGATCTGGGGACTGGAGGGAGGCAGCAGGGTATTATGGGTAAGGGGGAGGAGATGAGAGCTCGGATCTTTAGCTTTGAAAGCTGCCGGCTCGGATCCAGGTCAGATCCGATACCCATAGGTTGCTGATCAAATGAAGTTAACTACTTCAGATCTGATTTTCCAGCTGAAGGACAGAGCATCCACTTTCCAAGCTTGTTTTTGGGGAGTCCTTGTGCAGAATTTGTCCAATTGGTAGTTCTGGGGGAAGGCAAACAGGTCTATATCTAGGCTCCCCCGTTTGTTTATCAACATGTTGAAAGTCTTTGGTCCCATTTTCCACTTGTGTGGGTCCATGAGACTTCTGCTTAGTTTGTCTGCCAGTGTATTTAGTTTTCCTGTCAAGAATTGAGCCTGCAGATGCACTTGGTAGCTCAAGACTGTGCTCCACAGAGCCGTGGCTAGTATGCAGAGGGGGTAAGAATAGGCACCCCCCCTGCTTGTTTATGTACCATTTGGCAGTGGTGTGGTCAGTCTTTACCATTAATTGTCCTGGAAAAATGTGGTCCTTGAAGGCTGTCAGCATTCTGTACAGCTAACATTTCTTTTTGATTGACATGCAGATGCATTTGACTTGGGTTCCATTTGCCCTGAATGCACTTTCCTGCCAGATGAGCCCACCATGCATAGTCTGATGCATCTGTTAGGATTTAGGTGGCAGGGGGTAGAGTGAATGGTAGACCCTTGTTTTAATAGCAGGCCTCTGCCTACCAAAGGAATTCTAACCGTAGGCAAGGTATGATAGGAATCATTGCTTCTAGATCCTGAGAATGTTGAAACCACAGGCTTTTTAGATACCATTGTAGTTTCCTCATATGCAGTCTTGCATATGGAATTAGTAGAATGCAGGAAGCCATGAAGCCCAATGCTTGCAGTATTTGTCTTGCAGATAGGAGGGTTTTTGTGGCCACTAGTGTGAAGTAAGTTGTCAAATGAATTTGTTTCTCTGACATGAGGAAAGCCATCTGGAAAGTTGTTTTCAAGCTTGCTCCCACGAATATAATTGTTGACAGGGCACCAGATAGGATTTCTTTTCATTTATGGTGTACCCCAGACAAGTTATCACCTTTTGTACAAATGCCAGATGATTCAAAAGTATGTCCTGGCTTTCTGCCTGAATTAGACAATCGTCCAGGTATGGGTATATTTGAATATTTCTTTGCCTGCAAAATGCAATGACTGGGGATAGGCACTTTGTGAATGCCCTGAGTGCAGTAGATAAGCCAAAGGGCACTGCAGAGAACTAACAGTGCATGTAGCCTGCTTTGAAGAGTAGTTATCTTCTGCAAAATTCCCTGATTGTGATGTGCAGGTAGGCTTCCTTTAAATCCAGTGTTGCAACCCAGGCATCTTTGCCAAGCATAAGAAGCAACTGGTGAAGAGTTAGCATCTTGAATTTTGGAATCACCAAAAAGATGTTTAAGATAGAAAGGTCCAGGACAGGACACCATGAGTTGTCTTTTCTGGGTACCAGGAAAAGTCTCGAGTAGAAACCTTGTCCATTTTCCTCTTCTGGTACAGTATGAATAGCCTTTATGCTTAAAACAGAGAGTACTTGCTTTTGAACCTCTGCCCACTGATTCGGGGGTAGCGCTGGCCAACCATTTGGGGGTTGATAACGTGTGGAAGTGAAATCTGTATCCTTGGGAAACTAGATTTAAAATCCATTTGTCCTGGGTAGTGAGTTCCCAGTTTTTTGCCTGCAGAGCAATCTTTCCCCCTAAAGGAGCAGTCAGTTAAAAGTGCTTGGAAGTTTTAAAGTTAAGTCACTGGACAGTTTACCATGGGGCGGGTCTTACTACTCCCTGATTTGGAAGTGGGAGCCCCCCCCCTGCTTAGTCCTGTGCGTAACCTGGGACTGAAGCCTGGGTGTTCTACTGGTTCTGGGTTTGGACTGAGAAGGCCTGGAAGAGACAGGAAAAAAACAATTCTTAGAGGGCCAATGCCTAATAATCTTGGAGGCTGTACTTGTAGGAAATCTTTAACAGTTTGCATAGATTTAACTTTTTCCTCCATCTTTTTAAGAACTTCTTCTGCTTTGTTGCCAAACAGGCGGTCCTGATTTAAGGGAGCATCCAGCAATTTAGCTTTAACATGATCTGGCAATGATTGCTCCTTAAGCCAAGCATGCCTTCTAAGTACAGACCCAGTGACAGCAGCCCTGCAAGATGCCTCTAGTGAATCAAAACCACATTGCAAAGTATGTTTTCCAACCTGTTCAGCAGAATGCATTAAATTCTGAAAATCCTTATTTTCAGCACAGTCAGGAATCAACATAATTTTCTGTTTAAGCAATCCAATAATATGCTGCTGATACTTTAACATATGAAACTGGCAATTTAAGGCCCTAATAGCCAAGGTTGCAGAAGTGTATACCTTCTTACCCCATCTATCCAGCGCCCTGGAGTCTCTATCAGAGGGGGTAGGATTTTTGGCAGCAGTAGCCTTAATGCCCTTGGGTCCCTGTGAAATGATCTCAAGATCCGCAGTAGGATTTTTAAAAAGGAACTTGTGAGAGTCAGGAACCCTGTAATATCTATCAGGTTTTCTGGGAGCAGGTGGTAAAGAATCAGGGGCCAAGCTAGATTCCGAAAAGGCATCATCAACAATGTCTAGTACAGGAGGGATAGCTAAAGGCCTGTGCTGGGTCAGGAGTAAGAAATCCCTAAGCCTCTTTTTAGAATCAGAGTAATCCTGGCTTTCCCAGTGAAAGTGCTCCTAAGAGTATGCAGGGTTTCACCAAAAAGAGAAATCCTCAGGGGGGAAGCAGAGGGAATAGAGTCCTCTGCATCAGAATCCTCATAGGTAGATAAGGGTAAATCCTGGTCATCAGAGGAAACAGAAATTTCAGAATCCTGGTCAGAAGTATCATAAGCAAATTCAGTCCTAGGTCTCAGAGGTGGAAAGATTGGCTTGCCCTGATTAAAGTAATAAGGTCTTCAGCCATTCTTAGCATTTGTTTTTTTGGCATAGAGGCCTGACCATGCGGTCTGGGCGTTGGTTTTCTAGGCATGGTTCGAGTTTTAGACCTTGAAGAAGAAAATGGCGTCGGTTTAATATGCAAGTCAGTAGGCCTGAATACACCCACAGAAGCCGGTGCCTGCACAGCGGCTCCGGAACCATCCAAGGTAGAGACATCCGCAGGTTCCACAGTTGAAGCATCTCGCGGCATACCGGACTCCGAATGGGTCTCAGTAGAGGCCTGCGAATCTGAAGTAGCGAGTATTAAGGTCTGCGAAAGCGCCTCACTGAGCACCGGCGAACTGGCGACTGGCTTAAGAGAAGCGTCGTCGGCAGATTTGGACCTACGCCACCTGTCTCTGTCTTTATCTTTGTGTTTTTTTGGAATGTCCGTAGTCGGACCGAAGACTTGTATGGATAATTGAACAGAGTACCAAAATATTTAGAAGCGTAAATATACAGACGATGAATAGTTCATCGTTTAAATAAGGCACAAAACTGACAGGAGAGGTATGTCGTGGTTAAGACCTAGGCAAGGAATACAGTACAAATAAAAATCTTTGTGAGGTATTTGCTTTCCACAAGAAATACAATTATTGACTTTTACTGACATCGGTTTACAGCAAGAAAAAGTTTCCCCAACGTGGTACTTCGCTTTAGTTGAAGACTTTGGTTCTGAAACTCAAAAACAAAAATTTCAGGAGTTGGCTGACCGGCACTTGCTAACTGCTTATGCATCGGGCACCGGAGGCAAGAGAGACTGATGTAATGGTGTCGGCTGCATGCTTTATACCCCTGACTACCTGACGTCACGGAAGATGAGACAGCAACCGACGCGGCCGACTGAGGGCTACTGCAAGCAGATAACGCAAATGTGATGACTGCAACAGTGAAACACGAAGAACATCTGAACCTTGGACAAATCTCCCACAGAGGTAGAGAGAAATGCCTTCAAGACAAGTTTGTTCCTGCATTTGGTGATGGCCCTGAGACCAAAAGCAGTGCAAATGGTACACTGTTCTTCCAAATGAGCAGCTCCAAAACAGAAGGCGCACTATGAAAGCAAACCCAAATTCAGAACCTTGTGGCTGCAGGCCACAAACTTCTTGAAAACCCGATGGTTTGGCAGAACGCAAACATAAACCAGCAAAGAAGACTATGAAGTTGAACAAAAGTTAAATCGGCACAAAAATACAGTTTTGTACCTACCATAAATGTAGATGTTCGAGTGTAAACACTGCTGCAGTCATTACACTTGGATTATCTTGCCGTCAGGTGGTTCCCCAGTCGGCCTGAGTTCCAAAGTCTGGGTCCGGCATCGGTTGCTGTTGCCTCCTCCCTGACGTCAGTGCGACAGGGGTATATAAGATGCAGCTGAAGCCATTTTCTTCAGTTTTTCTTGCCCCAGATGTCAGGTGCCCCCCAAATAGGTAGGCAATTCAAATTGCTAGTAAAATATACCAAAAGAAAAGCAAACAACCATTTTTAATTACCAGCAAATACTCCCCATAGGTAATAAAGGGTAGATGCCCTAGGTAAGTACCAGAAAGTAAGAGGGGAAAGAGGGAGGGTAACCTGGACTGCAGCAGTGTTTACACATCAAATTTATGGTATGTACAAAACTGTACTATGTTCATCGTGTTACACTGCTGCAGTCATTACACTTGGGTGGAATCCCAAAGCTGAGGTAGGGAGGCTGGATCTATAAGGCATTAGGGGTGGCTATAAGGCCCTGCAGTACAGCAGTGGCAAAGCCAGCTCTGGATTTGGAGTATAAAGGCAAATGGTAATGTTTGGTGAAGGTATGCACAGAACTCCATGTTGCTGCTTCCAAAATATCCTTGGTAGGTACTCCTCTGAGGTAGGCAGTTGAAGTGGCTGTTGCCCTGGTGGAGTGAGATCTAATGCTGCTAGGTACAGGTTTCCCATGGTGGGTATAGCAAAAATGTATACAGTGTGCTATCCATTTTGAAATGGTCTGCTTTGAAATAGCTTTTCCCTGTGATCCTGCAGCGTATGCTACCAATAATAGCTCAGATTTTCTGAAAGCTTTGGTTTTGTCCAAGTAGAAGTGTAACTGTCTGTGAATGTCCAAAGAATGTAGTAGTCTCTCCCCTTTGTTCTGTGGTTTTGGATAAAAACTTGGCAAGTGAATAGTTTGGTTTAGAGCCACACTTGATACCACCTTTGGCATAACCATAGGGTTAGTTCTAAAAGACACCCTTGTCCTGGTGGAAGATGAGGAAAGGTTCCACTGCCATTAGTGCCTGTAATTCTGAAACTGTTCATGCTGATGTTATTGCCATTAGCAGAGCAGTTTTCCAAGAGATGTATTCTAATTCTGCTGTGTTAGCTGGCTCAAAAGGAGGTAAAGTTAATTTTTCCAAAACAAAGTTGAGGTCCCAATTTGGTGTAGGTGCTCTACGGGGCGGTCTTATGTTTTTAACCCCTCTGAGGTATTGTCTGAGCAAATTATTAGAAAAAATTGGTGGATCCGTGTTGTAATGAGCAGAGATAACGGAGGCGTGGATCTTGATGGATGAAAAAGAGAGGCCCTTGTCCAGCATTTCAGTTAAGTATTGTAGTATCTGAGGAATGTTTGGGACAAGAGGGTCAAGGTTGTGCGCTTGGTTCCAGGCACAGAATCTCTTCCATTTATCAGAGTACACTTTCCTGGTGCTAGGCCTTCTGGCCTCCAGAATGACATCCATAACAGCTTTGGAGAGAGGCAGTGCTTGCTTGACTAAGGAATTTTCCATGCAGCTAGATTTAAGGTCTTTAGCTGGCTGTGAAGTATCTGATTGTTGTGTTGTGTCAGCAACTGTGGGATTTGAGGCAAAATCCAGGGTGGCTCTTGTGCTAAGATTGGGTACCAGTGCTGGCATGGCCAGTTTGGTGCAATCAGGATAATTTTTGGCTCTTCCTGCCTGACTTTTATGAGTACCTTTGGAAGGAGAGGTAAAGGAGGGAAAGCGTATACTTGTAGTTTTTCCAGCTGAATGAGAGGGCATCCACTTTCCATGCTTGTGGATGGTAGCTCCTTGTGCAGAATTTCTGTAATTGGCAGTTCTTTGGGGAAGCAAACAGCTCTATATCCGGGCTCCACAATTTTTGTGTTATTCTGAATATTTGTGGGTTCAGTTCCCATTTGTGTGGGTCCATAATGTTTCTGCTTAAGTCGTCTGCCAGTGTGTTTTTCTCTCCTGGCAGGAATTGTGCTTGCAGATGAACTTGGTAGTTGAGAGCTGTGTTCCACAAGGTCATGGCTTGTCTGCAGAGGGGGTAGGAGTGTGTGCCCCCTTGCTTGTTTATGTACCAGATAACTGTGGTGTTGTCTGTCTTTAGTAGTAATTGTCCTGGATGCAATAGGTACTTGAAAGCTATAATAGCATTTTGTACAGCTAGCATCTCTTTTTGATTGATGTGAAGATGTCTTTGCTCTGTGGGCCACTCGCCCTGAATACATTTTCCTGTCATGTGTGCTCCCCAAGCATAATCCGGTGCATCTGTTGTCAGTGCCTGCCTGGCTGTGGGTTGAGTGAAAGGCTGTCCCTTGTTGAGGTGACAAGCTTGTGCCCACCATCGAAACTCCTATTGTAGGCAGGGAATTAGTGGTATAACTGTTTCCAAACTTTGACCGTGTTGAGACCATATGCTCTTTAGGTACCATTGTAGTTTCCTCATATGCAGTCTGGCATATGGAATTAGTAGTATGCATGATGCCATGTAGCCCAAGGCCTGCAGAATTTTTCTTGCAGGTAGTTGGGTCTTTGTTGCCATTAATTGAAAATGCTGAGTCAGTTGTCCTTGCTTGTCTGGCGTGAGATAAGCCATCTGGGCAGTTGTGTTCAAGCTGGCACCCAGGAATATTATCTGTTGTGAGGGCACTAGTTTTTGATTTCTTTTCGTTTACTGTGTACCCCAGGCAACTTAGTAACTTTTTTATGTACGCCAGATGCTTTAGTAGAATGTCCTTGCTCTCTGCTTGAATCAGGCAATCGTCCAGGTATGGATAAATTTGAATTCCTTTTTGCCTGCAAAATTCAATTACTGGTGCCAGGCACTTTGTGAAGACCCTGGGCGCAGTAGATAAGCCAAAGAGCAGTGCAGAGAATTGATAGTGCATTGAACCAGCTAGAAATCTGAGCTATCTTCTGCAGTTTTGTCTGATAGGGACATGCAGGTATGCCTCTCTGAGGTCCAAAGTCACGAGCCAAGCTTTATTGCCCAGCATGGGAAGAAGCTGCTGTAGTGTCAACATCTTGAATTTCGAAACATCCAGGTAAGTGTTTAGTGTAGAAAAGGTCCAGAATGGGTCTCCAGGCTTTGTCCTTTCTGGGAACCAGAAAGAGTCTTGAGTAAAATCCTTGTCCTTGTTCCTGTGGTAGTACCTTTTGAATAGCTCTCATGTCCATGAGTGCTGCAATTTGTTTTTGAGCCTCTGCCCATTGATTTGGTGGCAGATTTGGCATTCCTTTTAGCCTTGGCAGGGTGTGAAAATGGAACCTGTAACCTTGAGATACAATGTTGAGAACCCATTTGTCTTTGGTGATGCAATGCCAGTTGTGATAGAAAAGTGCCAGTTTTCCTCCTAAGGGGGCTACCAAGAGAGAGTTGTTTGGCAGCTGCAGTGGAAAGTCATTGAGGCTGTTTTTTTATAAGGTTCAGGCCTGTCTTCCCCTTCTTTCTGGCCTGGTGTGCCCCATTGTCGAGGCCTGTCTGACCTTTACCTTTTGGACGTCTGTATCTGCCCCTTTGAGGTCTGTGACTGGAAAGGACCAATTCTTCATTGGCCAATTTCTGCTAAAACGAGGAGGCTGAACCTGTAAGAAATCTTTCACCATTTGAATAGATTTTGCCTTATCCTCCATCTTCTTTAATACCTGCTCTGCCTTAACTCCAAACAGCACATCCCGCTGCAAAGGTGCATCCAATAATTTTACCTTAACATGATCTGGTAACGTATGTTCTTTTAACCAAGTATGCCTTCTAATGACAGAGTCTGTAACTGCTGCTCTACAGGAAGCTTCTAAGGAATCAAACCCAAATTGCAAAGTATGTTTTCCCACTTGTTCAGCTGCATGCAATAAATCCTGCATTTCTTTTAAGTTAAGAGGATCTGAATCTGGAAGCATCTTTTGTTTCAACTGAGACATTAAAAATTGCTGATATTTTAGCATGTGAAACTGGCAATTCAAGGCTCTTATTGCTAAAGTTGCAGATGTATATACCTTCTTTCCCCCATCTGTCTAATGCTCTGGAATCTCTGTCAGAGGGAACTGGGTTTTTTGCTGATGAGGCCTTAATCCCTTTGGGTCCCTGAGAAATAGTTTCAGGGTCAGCAGCAGGGCTTTTGTACAGAAATTTGTGAGAGTCAGGGACTCTAATATCTATCCGGTTTAAATGGGGGTAAGGAGTCAGGGTTCAAACTGGATTCAGTGTACACAACATCCACAATGTCTAAAACTGGCGGGATAGCAAGGGGTCTGTGTTGAGGCAATAAAAGGAAGTCTCTGAGCCTTTTCTTGGATTCTGAGTAATCCTGGCCTTCCCAATGGAAATGCTCCATCATGGTATGCAAGGTCTCACCAAAGGAGTAATCCTCAGGCGGAGAGGCTGATGGAATTGATTCCTCAGCATCAGAATCCTCATAAGGGGGTAAAGAATAGCCTAGGTCCGAGGAAGAGTCTGAGGAAATGGACACCGGCCGAGGAAGAGTCTGAGGAAATGGACACCTGGTCAGAAGATTCATAGTCTGCATCCTGTCTGGGCCTTTTATCGGGATGGGACCCCCTGATCAGGGCGATTAGGTCCTCGACCATTCTAAGCATTTGTTTCTTAGGCATGGAAGCCTGTCCTGGAGAGAGTTATGTCTGTTTCTTTGCTTTTAAGGGGGGCTTAGACTTAGCAGAGGGTTTAATGGTTAACTGGGTAGGTCTGAAAACACAGTCTGTAACTGTGGATTGCTCAGCTACTTCGGTTCCCACTGTAGGTTTAGGATCGGTAAGCTGAAGACCTAGTGCGTCCGAAGGCCCAGCCAGCTCCACGTGGGAGTCAGAGGCAGTCTGTAGTTCTGTGGAAGCGGTCGTCAGGGGCTGCATAGGTGCCTCGCTGAAAACCGGAGAACCGGCGACCGGCCTAGAAGAGGCCTCGTCGTCAGTTTTTGGGCCTCTGATGCCTGTCCTTGTGGTTTTTATGCATTGCGGTCGTCGGAATTTCCGACAGCATGGTGTAATTGAATTTTCTACCAAAATAATGTTGGGCAAAATCAAACAGACGTTTAATAGTGCGCTTGTTAAACCTAGCGCAAAACCGACAACAAGTGACGTTGTGGTCAGGGCCTAGGCATGGAATACAATAGGAGTGGAAATCCTTATGAGGTATTTGCTTCCCACAAGAAATACAATTATTAACTTTTACTGACATCAGTCTGAGGCAAGAAAAAGTTTCCCCAATGGGGTACTTAGCTTTTTTAGAAGACTTCGATTCTGGATTCGGAATGAAAATCTCAGGAGTTGGCCGACCGGCACTTGCGAACTGCATCTGCTTCGGGCACCGTGCGGCAAGAAAGACTGAAGAAAATGGCATCGGCTGCATCTTATATACCCCTGTCGCACTGACGTCAGGGAGGAGGCGACAGCAACCAACGCCGGACCAAGACTTTGGAACTCTGGCCGACTGCGGGACCGCCTGACGGCAGGATAACCCAAGTGTAATGACTGCAGCAGTGTAACACTATGAACATAAACACTATAAAGAGTAGCATAAAGGGATCCAAAAAGTGCTAGACAAGAACACACACTAAACAAAGAGTTCCTGTTTTTGGGGAGGTAATGAGAGGCAAAAGAAATGGTTATAAACATCGATAAAACATTGGAAAAAAAAATCCCAAAAGGAACACTAAAATCACTGAACAACCCCTAAGCCTGACCAATGAAGATCCGCGTCTGAAACAATGGCATGGCAAACGAGATCTGAAGTAATGTCAGGGGCAGGAGGGGATTGCTGGCAAGGGGAGGAGCCTAAGCTTTGGATACAAGGAACGGACAGAACAGACAATATCAGATCTACTGTTTCCTCCTCTCCAGCATAAACTCACCTTCTGCTTGCCAGCTAATAAAATTCACAGATCTGCCTTCCTTTTAGGTCCACAGACTAATAATAATGTACTGACTTGCTGGCTACCAGATTGTTACAGCTAGACTCCTCCTAGACATCCTTGTTTCTAAAGATACATAAATTCTGTCACTGTACTCTGCTACAGTTAACATCATCTTTCACAGAACCTGCCTATATCTATAAACTTTAATAATGATGCACTAGCATTACTAGACCACCTTTCAACATGGCAATAACGGAGGGAGGAAGAGAAGGGGCGCTTTTTGTAAAGCTGGTTCAACTAGCTGGAATCAACTACTATCTGGTATTTGTTATCAGAATTCATCAGCTTTTTTTTTTTTCAAGACCAAGTTAAAGAAACATTTATTTCTTAAAAAGGAATGGAAATGTGTAAGAAATTAGAAGTTATGTACTCACCATAACGTTCCATCTGAGTAAGTGTATTCATTTGTCTGCAACCTGTGGGTTATGGATCCGATATCGGATCCGAACCGGCATGGTTTACCAGCTATGGATCCAAGCTCTCAGCTCCTCCCCTCACCCATAATACCCTGCTCTACCCTCATGACCTCAGATCGAGTTTGCCAACAGCAAGAACACCCTGAAAAGGGTAACACATAATATGCAGGAAACTGAAAGGCCAGGGGGATAGGAGGGCGGGATGGTTGCAGACAAATGAATACACCTACTCAGATGGAACGTTATGGTGAGTACATAACTTCTAAATCTGAAGTAGGAGATTCATTTGTCTGCAACCTGTGGGACAGAGTCCCCAGCTACCTGAATCTTGGGCGGCCATCATGGAAGGATATTCTGGAGCACCGCGGAGCCAAAGGATGCTCTACCCCTAGGATGGAAGATCCAACTTATAGTGGGAAATAAAAGTATGAGATGAAGCCCACGTGGCTGCTGTACAAATATCATCTAGAGGAATCCTAGCCTTAAAGGCTGCCGAGGTAGATACTGACCGGGTTGAATGGGCGTGTACACCCTCCGGTGCGGGCCTTCCTGAAGCTTGATAAGCCAATAAGATACACTGTGAAATCCAGCGAGACAGAGAGACTTTAGAAATTGGCTTGCCCAAATTAAATTTAGCAAAGGAAATAAACAACTGGTCGGATTGCCTATGACCAGCCGTTCTGTTTAGATAAAATCTAAGTTGCCTGTGAACATCTAAGGAGTGAAGCTTGTATTCACCTTTGTTTTCATATTTAGGAAAGAAAACAGGGAGGTTAATGGATTGATTAATGTTTGCTTCAGAAGCTACTTTAGGAAGAAAGGACGGGTTGGTCCTGAGGTAAACACGGTCCGGATGAAATACCAAGTAAGGAGGTTTAGCTGATAATGCTTGGAGCTCTGAAACTCTCTTGGCCGATGTAATGGCTACTAAAAAGGCTGTCTTGAAAGACAAGAATTTGAGATCCACTGTAGCCGCTGGTTCGAAGGGGGGGGGGGTCAAGGCCTGGAGAACTAAGGAGAGGTCCCAAGGAGGAACCGCTTGTTTTACAGGGGGCCTGAGAAGGAAAGTACCTTTAAGGAAAATTTTACACAACTTGGCTGACATGAGTGGACTAGAATCATGACCAATGTGATAATGAGAAATTGCCGCCAGTTGTACTTTGACTGTGGAACTGCTGGCACCATCGTTAAAAAGAGTGGTTAGAAAGTCAAGCACTAAAGGGAGAGGAACCGTGAAGGGATTCAGGCCTTGCCGCTCCGCCCACAAAGAAAACAGTTTCCACTTGCTGCGGTAGACTTTCCTAGTGGACGGTTTATGAGCTGCCACCAGGATAGCCTTAACAGGTGACGAAATACCGGGAGTCCTGATCAAGAGTGGAACTGGAGCAGCCAAGCGGTCAGCTTCAGGTTGTCCAAGTTCGGAGGAGATATGCAGGATGGGTGGGATATCAGATCCGGAATGGGATCTAGAATCCAAGGAGGATTCACCGAGTGAGACCTTAGAAAGGGGAACCAGATCTGTCGAGGCCAAAACGGAGCAATGGGAATCATTCTGCAACCCACCCGAGAGGCTTTCTGAAGAACTTGGAGCATCAGAGGCAAGGGTGGATAAGCGTACAGAAGACCGGGTGGCCAAGCATGCACCAGAGCGTCTCTTGGAGAACCTCCTGGAGGGGGTATCAGAGCGAAAAAACTGTCGCACTTGTTGTTTGAGGGAGAGGCAAAAAGATCGCATGAAGGAGTTCCCCACCGTGCGAATATGCGTTCCGCTACTTGAAAATTGAGAGACCACTCGTAAGGGGTCAGAATGGTGCGACAGCTTGTCCGCCAGGATGTTGGACCGACCCGGAATGTGCGCTGCTATTAGAAAGCGGTTGGTGGAGATTGCCCATTCCCAAACTCTCATGGCTTCTCGACAAAGAGGGTAAGACCTTGTTCCCCCTTGCTTGTTGATGTACCAGACAACAGACATGTTGTCCGATTGAATCGCAATTGTTCCCAAGGGAAGAAAGTCCTGAAGTGCTAGCAACGCTAAGAGCACTGCTCTCATCTCTAGAACGTTGATATGCAGTAAGGTCTCTGAATCGTTCCACGTGCCTTGGACGGTCCGGCCCGCAAAATGCCCCCACCCACCCAAGGCGGGAGGCGTCCGTGGTCACTGTGGCGAGAGGGGGAGAAGCACAAAATGGGCGGCCTCCGTGGAGATCTGGGGAGTGAAGCCACCACAGGAGGGACCGCTTGCAAGCCTTGCTGATCGCAATGGGATGATGCATAGGGAGAGCAAGGTAAGACCATTGTACTAAGAGAGTCCACTGGAGGATGCGCATATTGAGCCTGGCAAGAGGAAGAAGTGCTATAGCAGACGCCATGGACCCTAGAGCCCTCAGGACCAACTCCGCCAGAACAGAACTTGAGTGGAGAATGGCCCGCACCTGGAGCTGCAGATTTTGAACTCTGTCCGCAGTGAGGAAGGCTTTTAAACTCCTTGTGTCTAACCTGGCCCCTATAAAATCTAAGAGCTGTGTGGGCGCCAGGTTGGATTTCTTTGTATTTATTGTAATGCCCAGAAAGGGAGCAAGATGGAGAAAGGAGTCTCGCCAATAGTAGTAGATGCCTTGTTGGGGCGGTAAGAAGCCAGTCGTCCAGGTAGGGGAAGACCTGCACCCCCTGAAGCCTCAGGTGGGCCGCTACCACTGCTAATACTTCGGTGAACACCCTGGGGGCTGTAGTGAGACCAAAGGGAAGGACCCGGAAATGGTAGTGACTGGCTCCCAGCCGGAAGCGGAGGAACCTCCTGGAGCGCCTGTCCATCAGGATGTGGTAGTACGCGTCTTTGAGGTCTATAGAACATATCCAGTGATTTTCTCCCAGAAGGGGGAGAATAGATTGCAGAGTGACCATTCAGAATTTTTCCTTGGGGACTGCCAGGTTCAAGAGAGAAAGGTCTAAAATTGGTCTTAGTTCCCCCGTCTTTTTTGGCACTAAAAAGAACCTGGAGTAGAACCCTGATCCGATCTGGTCTGGGGGGACGAGCTGGATGGCTCTTTTCTTTAGCAGATGGCCAATTTCTGCCAAAGCGGCCTCCCGTTGACCGGGTGGAACGTCTGGGAGGGACTTCAACTTTGGTAAGTGACGAAAAGGGATGCGGTATCCTCTGGATATGATCTGGAGAACCCAGCGGTCTGATGTTATGGACTCCCATGCCGCTAGGTGCCCCGAAAAACGTCCCCAGACTGCCTCCAGAGTGGAGCAGCTGGGCAACCCTTCAGGGTTGCTGCGCGGGCCGTTCAGAGAAAGGTTCTCTGGACCCGAAGTTCCTGGGAGCCCCTCTGCCTCTAGGGCGGCGTCCTCCCTGTCCTCCTCTGCCTCGGAAGGACTGGTTGTCCGGAGCAGGCTGGGATTGCTGCGACTTCCGGAACCACATCTTCTTCTGACCCTTTTGGTTCCTAGAGTAGGGCCTCTGGGGTGCAGAGAAGCGGATTCCGACGGCAGACAGCGTCTTCCGTCCTTCGCTCTGGGTCAAAGTGTCGCGAACGGTTTTGCCAAAGAGGGCAGAACCATCAAAGGGGGCGTTCGCAAATGACGCTTTGAAGGGCTCAGAAAAATCGCAGTGACGGAGCCAGGCCTGACGTCTAGTGACTAGACCTGCCCCTGCGGCTCTAGCGGCGCCTTCCGTAGCATGGGAGAGTAGCCGCATAGAGGTATTAGTAACTGATCTAAGAGTGGCCATGCGGGTGGAGTGCAGCAATTTGTCCTCCTCCGACATGGACTATGGGGGAGATGCAGCGTATTCTTTAATAAGATCTCGCTGCATCCTAATGATGTGTGCCAGGTAGTTCAGCTCCCTTACCGAGAAGGTCGCTGAACTAAACATCCGCTTCCCCAAGCGGTCCATCATCCGAGACTCCTTGCTCGGGGGATGGACTGAGGGACTCTCCTGAGCAAGTTCCCTCTTGATGGCCGCCGCCGTCAACATGGCATCTACCGGAGGCCCCTTACTCCAATGGGCACGGTCGGATGGTGGGCTGAGGATCCTATCGGGCCTCTTAGGGATTGGCTCCACGGTGTCCGGTTCCTTCCACGCCCTGGTGGCAATGAGGTCCACCAGGGGGTCGGCAGGAGGGGACACCCAAGAGGTAGACGGATCCGCTTCAAATGCCTCCAAGAACACGGACTCGTCCGAGGAAGACTTGGGGGCAGACCACCCCCCCCCCCTTATACGGAGCATTTCCATGATGTCTCCAAATGAGACATCCTCGGGGGGTGACCGTGGGGAGCCTTCCCCTTCCTCCAAGTCCGTGTCTTCCGTGAGAGACTCGGGGGAGTCAATGTGCCTCCTTTTGCACGTATGCTTGCGAGGAACATCCTCTGGGGGCTGTCAGAGGACTCCTGCAAGCAGCAACCTGTTCCAGGGAGCAGCTTGGGGCACAGAAGCGGGCTGTCCCAAGGGCCGGATGGTGGAAGCCTGGCCCAGTGCAGAGGGAGCGGGACGGAGCGAAACAAGTGCCGGGGTCCGGAGACCCTCAACAGGGCCCTCTCCACTACATCAAACGCCGAAGGGAGCTGACCTCGACCAAAGGATCCGACAATCGGCTCCCCTCGGATCCGAAGAGTGGATCGGAGCCGGCGCCGGCCGGATCCGAAGGACAGTGCGCTCCGACACAGACGGCGCCCGAAGCACGGATCCCCGGATCGAGCTCGGATCCCCCCGGATCCGAGGCTCGGATCCAGGCTCCGAGAGGTCGGATCCGATGCACTGGAGGGCAGGGTCTGATCCGAAGTACCAAGTACTATCGGCGCCGACCCACCCCGGCCCGGCTGCTCGGCTCCAACTGCTCCGAACCCGGGTAGCGGGTCGGAGAAGGAGCAATCTGTTTGAAAAAGGGGGTTGAGCTCCCCCCCAGAGGGGGGGGGGGGGGGAGGCAAGAGCACTCCCATCTGCATCTGGGCCTGGATGAACCTTCTCATCATCCGGTCCAGATCAGCATCCGAAAGGCTATACGTAGATCTCAACGAGGCTATCGAGGTAGGCCTAGAGTGCCTCCTCGATAGCCTCGACGGAGATAGAGTCTCCTCCTCCTCAGGTCCCGGTGAAAAACACACTGGAGACCGGAGCCGAGGAGGAGGAGACCGAGCCGACAATGGAGCCGGGGGAGAAGCCCGCTTGGCTGGCGGGGCCGAAACAGAGGTCTCGGCCCGCCGCTTATAGTGCTTCTCCCTCCGGTCCCTTTTTTTAGCATCCCTCTCCTCAGAACCAGAAATGGGAGGTTGAGTCCCAGGAGGAGGAGGGGGAGCCGCAGAAGGAATAACCGTGGGGACGGTTACTCCCGAAGGAGCGGAGGTCGGAGCCGAGTCCGGCGGTAAAAGGCCCGCCAAAACAAGCTTGGACCTCCGCTCCTTCAATGCCCTGGGGTTGAAGCCTGCACAAATGGAACATCCAGATGTGAGGTGTTCAACCCCCAGGCATCTAACACACCGAGTGTGGCCATCAGCTGGGGAAAGCTTATGGCCACACTCGGAGCATTTAGAAAAAATAGACTTGGGTTGCTCAGACATCCCAAGCTACAACAGTAGTTACTATAACTAAAGAAAGTAACTAAAGAAAACCCCAAAAATCACTCACAGGCCCAACACACACACTACGCTAACAGCGAGGGGAGGGATAACAATTTAAATACTTAAACTAGCACTTAGCTGGAGAGCTGGAAAAACAATCTGGTCACCATGCGCGGCAAACGAGATCTGAGGTCATGAGGGTAGAGCAGGGTATTATGGGTGAGGGGAGGAGCTGAGAGCTTGGATCCATAGCTGGTAAACCATGCCGGTTCGGATCCGATATCGGATCCATAACCCACAGGTTGCAGACAAATGAATCTCCTACTTCAGATCAATAATTAATTACAGGTTCCTCTACCATAAGGTTTGCTGTTATTACTCTTGTAAAATACTTCCTAATGTAGATACCTAATCTGGTGAGCTATCATATTACCACACAAGGTAAAATTCTGTGGTACATACCATCTATCTTATTGCATTGTACAGTCTACTTACTAACTGCCAGACGTTCATCTCAATTCTGAATGCCTGAAAGAATGTACTGCTTACACTGTGTTATAGATAAAGAAGGTATGTCTTACCATAACGTTCCATCTGTATTGTTGATCCTCGTTCAGTCATTATGCAGAGGTATCGGTTCCGACCTCGGAGGTATCTGTTCCGACCTCGGAACTGAGCTGGCCATTTTCCAAGCTCCCGTCAGCTTCAAACTCTCGAGCTAAACTCTTACCCACAATCCCCCTCTCCCTGTTCCCTCAGATTGAGTCTGCTAGTCAAAGAAGGCAGAGGCTACCTCTGGTCAAATAACCTAAGAGAACCGGATGGTGAGATCCGCTAGAAACCGAAGGAGGGAGGGCCGTAATGACTGAACGAGGATCAACAATACAGATGGAACGTTATGGTAAGACATAACGTCTTTATTTGATATTGTTAATCCTCGTTCATTCCTTACGCATAGGACAGAGTCCCCAGCTACCTCTATTCCAGGGAGGCTCTCATGGAAGGACATTCTTGAGCACCATAGAACCCAAAGATGCTCTTCCCCTGGAGGCCAAATCCAATTTGTAATGATTGATGATGGTATGAGGCACAGCCCAAGTTGCAGCTGCATAGATGTCATGCAAAGAAGCTCTCACATGGAAGACAGCAGAAGTTGGCCACCGACCTTGTTTAATAAGCTTTTATAGTAGTAGGCAACGAGATATTGCGTTGTGTATAAATGAAGGTCACACAGTCCTTCAACCATCTAACTAATGTGACTTTAGCAACAGCAGATCATAATCTAGGTCCAGAAAAGGCCAAAAATAACTGGTCAGGATTTACAAAAGGACCTAGTCCTGTTTAGGTAAAAACGGATTTGCCTGTGGATATCTAGGGTATGTAGGCAATACTCTCCTCTGTTTGAATGATTAGGAAATAAAACTGGCAATTCAATGGTTTGATTAATGGACATTTTAGAGATCACTTTTGGCAGAAAAGATGGATTAGTTCTCAGAGACACTCTATCTCTATGAAAAATCAAGTATTGACTCTTGATACATAAAGCTTGAAGCTCAGAAATACATCTGGCAGAAGTAATGGCAACCAAAAACAAGGTTTTCCATGACAAATGCTTGAGGTCGCAAGAAGAGGCTGGTTCGAAAGGTGGCATTGTCAGAGCTTGTAGAACTAATGATAAATCCCATGGTTGAATAGGTTCTCTAAAGGGTGGCTTCAGATGATTCACACCTTTTATAAAGGTCTTGCACAATTTGTGGGACATAAGAGAGGAATCTTGGACACCCTCATAAATATTTGAAATTGCAGCCAAATGAACTCTAATAGTAGAGGCCGATAGACCCGATTGGAAAAGGTCGGCCAGATAGTCTAGTATTATCGACACTGGTGCTGAGAAGGGATCTACTTGTTTATCTTTCAGCCAACAGGTAAATCTTTTCCACTTGCTCAGATAAGTAATTCTAGTGGAAGACTTATGAGATGCAATGAGAATGTCACGTACTGGTAAAGAAAGATCATTCTGCCTGGCAATCAAGGGAATTGGAGTAGCCAAGCAGTGAGCTTCACGCTGTTCAAGTTGGGATGAATCAGGTTCTGTGGATGTGAGACCAAACTCCGGGGTTGGATGGAGAATCCATGGTCGATCTAGTAGGTGAGGCCAAAGGAAGGGGAAAAAAAGTCTGTCGAGGCCAATATGGTGCTATGAGGATCACCTTGCTCTTCAACCGACGGGCTTTCTTCAGAAACTGGGGAATGAGGGGAAAGGGTGGGAATGCGTAAAGAAGACCTGAGGGCCAATCGTGGACTAGAGCGTCCCTGGGTGACTATCCCGGAGGGGAAATCAGGGCGAAGTAATTGCTGCATTTGAAGTTGTTCAGGGATGCAAAGAGGTCGCAGCAAGGATGGCCCCAGCGGTGGAAGATCGCCACTATCAGGAGATTCAGGGACCACTCGTGAGGTTAAAGAATGCACCTGCTGAGTCTGTCTATCACGTTGGAACTCACAGTAGCAGTTTTTGTGTTTACTCACAGGAATGTGCGTTGCTAGAAGAAAACGGTTGGTAGCCATCGCCCATTTCCATATCCTCATGGCCTCTCGACAAAGGGGGTAAGATTTGAATCCACCTTGCTTTTTGATGTACCAGACCACCGCCATGTTGTCTGATTGAATTGCAATTGTCCCAGATGGCAGCAGGGGATGGAATGCTTGCAATGCCAGAAGTGCCGCCCTCAGCTCTTCAGGAGCGCTGGTAGGATTGGCCAGGGAAGGAATCCCTGGAACCCTGGTTCGAACCAAGTGCCTTGTACTGTCTGTCCCTGACATAGCCCCCCACCCCATCAAGGAGGCGTCCGTAGTCACTGTGGCCTTGGGTTGCTGGGGGGAGAAAGGGCGAGACCATTGTGACAGATTGTGTCATCCACCAATTTAAATCCTGTTTGCACCTGTGGGTTACTCGAATCATGGCTGAAAGAGGATGCTGAAAGGGATACCGCCTGGGTGAGCAGTAGCCATTGTGGAATCCTCATGTGAAACCTGGTCAGGGGGACAATGGTGATGGAGGCTGCCATGGAAACCAACAGCTGCAGAACCGAGTGAGCCGTGGATTTCTCCGTTGAAAGGATTGGAATCAGTTGTTGCTTTATCCTTAAAAGTCTGTGCTCTAGAATAGCAGCTTTGCAGTTCTTTGAGTCCAAGATAATTCCTATGAATTCTGTCGCCTGAGATTGGGTGAAATTGGATTTTTGCCAGTTTATGGTTATGCCTAGCCTTTGTGCAGCAAGGAGAGAGTATGCCAGGGCTTCTTCCAGTAGATGCATAGTGGGGGCGGAAATGAGACAGTCGTCTAGGTATGGAAACACCTGAAATTCTTGAAGTCGCAAGTGAGCTGTGACAACTGTCATGCACTTTGTGAACACTCTGTAAAGAGTCCGAAGGGCAGTACTCTGAACTAGTAGTGACTGGCTCCTGCACGGAAGCACAGAAATCTTCTTGATGGCCTGTCCACTTTTATGTGGTAGTATGCATCTTGAAGATCTATCAAGCACATCCAATAGTCTTTTTCCAAAAGCGGGAGGATAGACTGTATTGTGACCATCCGGAATTTTTGTACTCTCACAAACTTGTTCAATAAACTGAGATCCAAAATTGGCCTCCAGTCACCGGTTTTCTTTGGCACCAAAAATAGTCTTGAGTAGAATCCGGATCCTATCTGGTCTGGAGGGACTATTTGGATGACTCTCTTTCTTAGCAGCTTTTCTGTCTCTAGTGCTGCTTCTTCCCTTTGACTGGGTGGAATGTCGGGAAGGTTTTGTGAAGGGACAGGACGAAGATCGAAGGGGATAGGATAACCTCTGGTTATAATCCTTTGTACCCAAAAATCAGTGGTGATGGTTTGCCAGGCAGAAGGGTACAAGGAGAAACATCCCCCAACCACCTCCAGAGGAAAGGAGTTGGGCCACTCTTCAGGAGCGCTGGTAGGATTGGCCAGGGAAAGAATTCCTGGAACCCTGGTTACGCGGACCCCCTCTACCCCGAAAGGAGCGTCTTTCCTGTGCGTTTCCCCCTCTGCCTCTAGAGGAGAACTCGGCCTGTGTGTCACGGAAAGGACCCTGAGATTTCTTGAACCATATCTTCCCACTCTTTTGGTTTCGGGAGAAAGCACGTTGAGAAGAATAATGGACACCTACGGCAGAAAGGGTCTTCCTGTCCTGTTTACATCTGGCCAGTGTGCTTTTAACTTTGGGTCCAAACAACGAGGAGGCCTCAATGGAAGCGTTAAGAAAGGAAGCCTTAAAGGGTTCCATGAAGTTGCACAAGCACATCCACGCATGTCGTCTCAAGACCGCAGCTGAACCCGCTGCTCTAGCTGCTCCTTCTGATGCGCGAGATATCAGTCGCATAGAGGAGTTAGATATTGACTCAATGGTGGCCAGCTGAGAGGCTTGTCACGGACCTCAGACACGGCACCAGCCAAGGTTTCAGAAAGCTCAGAAATCAAATCCCTTTGAAGCCTGGTAAAGTGTGCCATATAATTCAGGGACCTGATAGTAAAGGTTGCTTGAGGCAATGTTATAACTGCCTCATGTACACAGACAACCCTCTCCTCCTCCCACATAACACAAATACTTGCGAGAGATGCAGCTATTTAGCCAAACTGGAGGCTGAGCTATCTCAACTCAGGACTGGCAAGACCAGACAGGAGGAGAAGGCAACTACACACACCACAAAACCAGCCTCACATAATGCTACCACTCCACTGAATCAAACACATAAACACACAAAGACATACTCGGAGGCTCTGAGTAAAAATTTACCTAAACAGCAGAGGCCTGCAAAGCAGACACCCAAACAACTGCTACCTCAAGACACCCCACAAGCAACACATAAACCACAAAAGCAGTGTGCAAAGCAGTCACAGCCCTTAAGGCCAAATACAACAACAAACATACTTGTCATAGGTGACTCCATAGTCAGACACACTGACGTCCCACTCACCAGGCTGAACAAGGAGAGGGTCACAGTAAGCTGCCTATCGGGCGCTAGAATCCGCCACATAACACAAGCACTGGTCACTCCACAGCAAGTACAAATATGACACAGTCATTGTCCATGCTGGTGTGAACGACCTGAGACGTACCTCCCTGGACTGCATGAAAAGAGACATAGAGGAGCTCTCTGATTATGTAGCCCAGGCAGGTATGACCCTAACCCTGAGCAGTATCCTTCCTTCACCAAGAATGATGCCACAATATAGAGACAAGATGATCAGCTTTAACAATTGGCTTAATGTCTGGTGTCATTCAAAGGGGATCCAGTGTCTGTCTGCCTGGGATGACATGCTTGACAAGCCACGCTGCCATAGGACGGCTTGCACCTGTCACCCCTGGGATTCCGGATATTGGCTAAGGCTCTTGCCACCCCATAGTGCCTTTTTAGGCAAGGCTCAAATTCTAAACCTACCACCCTAGAAAACAAAAATGGGAAGAAATTGAGGTAATGCTGCTCAATGCCAGAAGTCTAAATCTCAAAATGCACGCACTCGAGGCCCTTCTCAGTATGGAGAACATCGATGTCTGTGCTGTAACTGAAACCTGGTTCAAGGCTCCTGAGAGCACCCGGCACTATTAGGTTTTACCTCATATCATGCGTTCGCCCCAAAACCCGGACCACTCCACAAAAGGAGGGTGTATCCATATTCATAAAGGATACTCACACCTCCAGGTTGGTGGCAACGCATGAAGCTTGAAACCATCCAGGTGCAACTAACCATAGGCAAAACTGCTCTACAAATTGCAGCATGCTACAGGCCACCCTCTCAAACTCAGGAACCCCACACAGCCTTCCTGAAGACACTGGAGGGTATAAATGTATCTCCAAACACCATCATATTGGGTGACTTCAACTACCCGAATATAGACTGGGAACATTACTCAAGCCCTAACTTTCTAGCCCAACGGTTCCTGGAGTTCATAAATTCAAATGCCATGGAACAGCTAGTCACTGTTCCCACGAGAGGAGAAAATATACTAGATCTCATTGTCACAAACATGGGGACAAAATGCTCCACACCGGAAGTATATCCCTCATTGGTGAGATCTGATCATAAACTAATCTCACTGGAAATCCACATCCGCCCCACCCCAAACAAAAAGACCATAGTGAAGAACTTCTAAAGCAAACTTCACACTACTCAAGACTGGTGTGGTATCCTTCAAGGCCCCTGAGTCAGAGGAAACCACAACCCAAGCTGCGGAAGCCCTTACAAATGCCTTCTATGAACACCTCCAGGACTGCATGGATCAGGCAATCCCAAATAAAACCAAGACCCTTTCCACAAAGGGCAAACGTCCAGTCTGGTGGACCCCAGCCATTAACAAACTTTACAATAAGAGGAGAAAGCTATTACATGATAGAACAAAATCCATAAAAGGGAAGTCACCCTGATCATTATTAGTAAAAAATACGAGCACTCATAAAATCAACTAAGGCCAATTTTGAGAGAAAATTGCCATGGATTCAAAGGACAATCATAAGGCCTTTTTCAGCTATGTTAGGAACCTGGGTGGAAACTCACAGATATGCTCAGAATTAGTCCAAAATGATACAAAAATCACTGAACCCACAGACATTGCCAACATACTGGCAGACAGGTTCAGTGCAAACTTCACCCCTCTCCCCTAAAGGAGAGATAACTATCCCAGCCGAGTGTAGCCTCCCGGACATCTCAAATGCGCAGGTGAAAGCTGCTCTCTCTAAAGCTAAAACACAGCATCAATGGGACCGGATGGTGTCCCCGGCTGTGTGCTACACGAGCTAAATGAGGAATTAAACCCGCACATAAGGCAGCTGTTTAATCTCAGCCTTACCACAGGATACGTGCCCAAGGAGTGGCGTGACGGCAACTGTGGTCCCACTCCACAAAGGTGGCGCCTCTCGGACCCTGGTAATTACGCCCCATAAGCTTAACAAGTCTAGTCTGCAAAGCTATGGAGAGGATCATAATGGATCTCATAAACAAAGATATAGGGACTTGCAGACATTGGACCCGACCCAGTTTGGCTTTGTCAAGGGAAGATCATGCCTTTTGAACTTGGTCGACTTCTTGAAATAGTCACCAAGGCCATTGATGAGGAAAGGCAGTCCATACAGCCTACCTTGACCTTGCAAAGGCTTTCGACACAATACCCCACTCGGGTATTGTAGAAAAACTTACCAGCTTAAATGTAAACCCATATGTCACAAGATGGGTTGCAAACTGGCTTAAGGACAGAACCCACAGGGTTAGAGTTGCTGGCGCTGTGTCAGACTCCAAGCCGGTCACAAGTGGTGTCCCACAGGGCTCGGTCCTTGGCCCCTATTGTTTGGCATCTACTTCTCAGAAGTACAGGCCAACATGGGAGGACTTTGGCTGACAAAGTTTGCAGATGACTGCAAACTGGGCCATAGTGGAAAGTGCATCGGACACGGATATCCTTCAGAAGGGACTCACTGAAACAGATAGCTGGTGCCAGAGCCATGGCCTGAAGTTAAACGCCAAAAATGTATAGTCATACCCTTCGGGAAAAACAAGGTAACCCCAAGCTACCATATAGGTGGCAATCCACTAAGCACAGAAGAGGTTATCAGGGACCTGGGGACCCAGGTTGACAGTGGCCTTTCTTTTGACACTCACATTGCTAAAGTGGTTAGAAAGACCTTCTACATTGCCCACCTGATCATGAAGGGATTCACATCCAGATCTAGTGAGGTCATTGTTCCCCTGTACTCTTCACTTATCAGACCAATGATCGAGTACAATGCCCCATTCGGGATGTATCTCACCCGACATCTGCAGCAATTGGAGAGACCCCAAAAGTTCCTCACCAAAAGGATAAAGGACTCCAAAATCTGTCATATGCTGCCAGATTGAAGAAACTCCAGCTCTATTCAGTCGCATACAGTCTGCTCAGAGGTGACATGTGCCTGACATACAAGGCCATGTCCAACCCGGAATTAATGGACATGCTCCACCTCAAAAAATCCAAATCCACCAAAACCACTAGAGCAAGCGACTTAAACCTTAGCACGGATATAAATAGGACGTGCTGGAGGGATAGCTTTATCACTCAGAGACTCCCTATGCTGTGGAATAAAATCCCGGTCCATGTGAGGCAGAGCACCTCGCTGACTCTGTTCAAGAGAAATCTAGACCTGTGGATGGGAGATCGTAGGTTTACCCCGGGAATCATCTCTGGGTCACTGCTGGACAGAGGCACAACAAACTAATGGGCACAGTATTTTTTCATATAAGGGGTGGCGTAAGCCACAATAATTTGGGCTAGGCTTATAAATGCCTTAGGGCAGATAGCCTAGTATAAACCTATGAACCTATGAACCTATGATGCAAAGGTGCGCTTCCCTATCCTGTTCAGGGCCCGGGACTCTGTTAGGCGGATGGACAGTCTGGCTTTCTTCTGCCAGATCCTTTTTTGTTGCAGCCGCCACCACCAAAGCATCCACAGGAAGACCTTCTGATCAATGGGGATCCGTAGCAGGAGGGGACAAAATCTCATCTGGCCTCTGGGGAATAGCTTCAATGGTGTCAGGAGCCTTCCAAGAACGCTGCACGATAAGCCGGACAAGTTCATCAGCAGGTGGAGTAACCCAGGAGGTAGGGGGGCCGGGCGCGAAAGGCCTGCAGGAACACAGATTCCTCAGAGGTCGGATTAGAGGACTGCCAGTCACCTCACTGTTTCAGGATTTCGAGGATATCACCAAAGGATACCTCAGAGGGTGACCGAGGGGATCCTTCCCCCTCATCAAAATCTGTGTCTTCAGTGAGGGACTCCTCTGTGGAGTCCATGTGCTTCCTCTTACACTAACTTTTCTGGTGGACTTCCTCAGCGGGAGAAGCTGGGGAAGACAGCGGAAAAGGGGTTTCCTGTGGGAATATGTCCTGAGGCCCTTGCACCCGGTGTCCACCCGGTGCGACTTGTGAAACCAGTGTGCCAGAGGAGGGTGGAGGGATAGACAGTCAGCGAAAGTCGTCTTCATCAGGTGGAAGGCTGGTCCACCTGAAGAGGAGTAAATGTCTAGGACAGGGGTCACCCTTCCCCTAAGTGGCTCAGCCTGCCAACCCGAAGTCCCTGGATGGCTGTGGAGCAGCAAACTATGCGTGTCACAACTGACATCCTGGGTCATAGCAAAACTTTCCTGCCACGAAGGCAACTGCGGTTCCTTAGTGAGATCCATAAAGGGAACCGTAGAAGGGGAAGACTGCGTTATATCCATGGACTTCAAAGGCAATGAAGGAGGAAAATAAGAAGGGGGTCTTTGGAGACGGGTGGGATACCTCTGGCCAAGAACACCTGATCCACAAGACGCAACACATCGTGTTTGGAAAGGCTTCTAGTGGACCTCACGGAGACTGAGGGAGAAACAGGCCTGTCCACAGAAGAGGCAAACTCGGTGCCCATCTCACTAGTCCGCAACGAGAACAACAGTGCAGGCAGAGACTGGATTATGAGTGCCTGCACAGAAGAAGTCATCGGTGCCGAGTTCATGGTCTGCACAGACACAGGGATCGGTCGGTACCTTAGATGGAACTGACAAAACTCTTGTCAACAATAAAGGTGTCGGTTCAGAGTAAGATGTCGGAGCAGACGTGGTCAAGGTCTGCACCGACTGAACAGTCGGTGCCGATACAGTGGTAATAGTCTGAACCGAGGAGCCCCTCGCTGCCGATATAGTGAAGGCTGCAGGAAAAGACAGAGCCGAGATCACTAATGGAGCCGAAGGCCTCGGTGTCGAAGGTCTAGGCATCGAAAGTACTGGGGTTGACTGAGTAAGCTCTGTAGCCGAAACTTTAGCCTTTTTAGTTTTTGGTTGGCGGGAGTCCCCAGCCAGGGACAAAGGCAAAGATTTAGCTTTGATAGGAACATCCAAGATTTTTTTATGGGCTCTAGGAGGGGTTGAGGCCTCCCACCCAGAAACAGCCTCTGAAAAGGGAGATTTAAGAAATCCCTTCAGTAACAGCTTGTTTTTCCTTTCCAACAAGGTTCTATTTGAAAAGTTCTCATAAAAAGTACAGGGCGGGTCAACAGACAAGTGGGACACCCCCAAACAGTAAACGCACAAAGAGTGTGCATCAGAAGTAGGTAGTTTGTGTACACAATCACAACACCGTTTAAACCCCAGACTACCTTTCTTATCTGCCATAATAGCTAAAATAGAAAGCAGAAAAGGGTGCCAGCAATGGTAGAAAAGAATACCCAAAGGTATGAGAAAAAGGGAAAGATTACCAACGATGGTAAGGGGAGAATACCTCACGGTAAAAAGGGAGAGAAGAGAGAAGAAAAACCTGAAGAAAGTATGATCGCTAGATGCGATAGGGTAAGAGACAACGAAATAGAAACTTTCCTGACAGAAATGTAATATAAATTGTTATTAAACAACAAATAACTGTACTTAGCTCAAGAGAAGCAGCTTGACATGACCGAATGGCAACGCGGCAAACAAAATCTGAGGTAACAGGGAGAGGGGTATTGTGGGTAAGAGTTTAGCTCAAGAGTTTGAAGCTGACACGAGCTTGGAAAATGGCCGGCTCAGTTCAGAGGTCGGAACCGATACCCATGTGTAAGGAATGAACGAGGATTAACAATATCAGATCATGCATTTATTTTACACCATTCATGGAGCTCTCATTATGAATGAAGGGGGTCTGATGACTAGCCAATCCACCTGGGTAACAGATGATTAAACAATAAACAAACAAACTACTTAACATTCACTTCAAAGTGGTATGAGGAAACTGATGCGGAATAAGGTGAAGTCCCGAGACTGGGAAAAACTCCCTTATCAGCCTCAACAAAAAGTTGAGATCCCTCATCAAATCCTCTAAAGCTAGCTATGAAAACAGAACTGCAACAGATAGTAATGACAACCACAAGGCCTTCTGTAGTTATGTAAAGAATCTCCACGGCAATGCGCAGACCTGCTCTGAGCTACTGCAAAATGGCGCCTCCTATATCGAGCCAACAGATATTGCCAATATACTGGCCAACAGATTCAGTGCCAACTTTACCCCTCTCTCTCCCACCAAAGGGCCATTCACAATACCAGTACATTGCCAGGCACCTAGTATGACTGCTGCACGGGTTAAAACAGCACTGTCCAAGGCCAAGAATACAGGTTCTATGGGACCTGACAATATCCCTGGCTGTGTTCTACATGAACTACAGAGTGAACAGGCATCTCACCTGTGCGCCCTGTTCAATCACAGACCTCAGGCTTTGTCCCTACCGAATGGCACACTGCTATAGTCCTCCCTCTCCACAACAAAGGAGGAGCAACTACAGATCCTGGGAACTATCGCCCCATTAGCCTGACAAGTCTGATATGGAAAGCTATGGAACGCATCATCATGGACCTAATAAAGAAGGATATAGGGAATCTCCAAACTCTAGATCCCACACAGTTTGGTTTTGTCAAGGGTACATCATGCCTGCTCAACTTGGTCGACTTCTAGGAGTCAGTCACCAGAACTATGGATGAAGGCAAGGTGGTTCATACAGTCTACCTTGATCTGGCCAAGGCCTTTAGGTCCGCAGGTACTAAAACTAGAATATCTCACATCCATCCACTTTAGTACATATCACACTTGAACTTCTGATTACATTCTCAATTACATCACAAGTAACACCCTTTCCTCTTAACACAGCATATCATATTCTTCAGCGAGTCCGGCCACAAGACAAATCTAACAGGCACATTCTTACTGGTTCATGGGATTCAATAATAAGGGTACCCCTTCTGTGGTAGAGCTACAAATGAGTTCATTCTCCATCCTGCCAAATTTGGCATTTTGATTTCTCAGAATTTCCTACTCTAGGACACATGACTGCACCATGTCAAGGCACATTATAAATGTACATTGCAGAAGGACAGCATACTTTATTAAAAATATTCAACTACCTATGCATAGGCAATGTACTCATACCAACAACATAACCAAAGATGATAATTAATAAAACCCAAAGGAGGAATATAAATCAAAAAACAGTCCCTTATTTGATGACCTGTGGTGTCTGCGACTGTCCTTCAGACAGGCAAGAACTAGAACATGAACAGCACAGTAGTGGAGAGTCGAGATTAATATATTTTGGTCACAAATGGAATTTACTGCTGATTTTACAAGCCTGGTGCTATACAGGTTTGCAAATGACAGTCAAAAGTCTAGCTCTGAATCCTGAGACTGCTGCAGATGTGCCAAGTGACCATCTGAAAGCTTGAGGTAAAGGGTATTGTTGTAATTCAAATGTAAGACAACCAACACATGAACCACAGAAACCAGGTCCAAAGACAGTATTAAACATTTGATCCAGGTTATAATCTTCAGAGAAAAGTTACCGGTTTCGGATTCCTCATCCTTCCGTGCATTATGCATCAAGAGCTGCAACCAGATCACAAATAAAAAAACACAAATTCCAAACTGAAAATGCAAAGTGAACAATGGCTTAACAAAAAAAGAAAAAAAAAATTGCTTCTGTTTTAGCTCAGCTGTGCTTCATTTAGTTTAAATGTGTGTGACTGTGCCCTCCTTGGTGACACTAACCATCAAAGCTCTTAGACAGCAAGTGTGAAATATGAAATTTCACAAAAAAAATGCTGAATATAAGTGGAACAACTATTTTAGGGCTGATCATGACCCTGGTCTCTTTAGTTAATAGTATAAAACCAGTTTTAAAAATGAAAAGAACGGTGGTTTGAGGTATACTTTTTAAACCCATTTTAATTCCGGGAACAAATATATACATTGCATATGTAATTCTGTATATATTTCTTTAAGGGATTGATTATGTGGATTAACTAACTAACTGTTTAATTTTCTGGCTCGTTACCGATATATAACAATGTGTTTGACTTTGATGTTTTACTGATGCACTGAGGAAGAGCTTATATGTTTGAAAGCTTTGCTGTTTTTTAGGATTTTCTTTGGTCTTTTACTCATATCATTTATTCCTGAATACTCTTGGCTGGACATATAGTTTTCTTGGGTTTCATGGAGTTTGCTGTTGTAACTTTTGTCCAGCACGCCATATGGAAGCCAATATCAGTGGAAGGATACCCAGATGTTCCAATAGCAATTCATTACATCAGTTTTTAACTGTGCATGAAAATTCTTTACTTAATGTAACAGAAAATTATTTCAATATTGGTGAAAAGGATGAGGCTGATTAGGACTGTTTATATGCTATACGAGAATTGGAAAAGAAGGTGCAGTCAAATAAATAATTGCAGCATTTAAGTTTTTCAGCGTATTTAGAGACTGGAGTAGTACCTAGAGGGTTGTGCATTCTTAACATGCCTACATATTGGAATCATAGGTTCATAGGTTCATACTAGGCTATCTGCCCTAGGGCATTTATAAGCCTAGCCAGTTTGTGTTTGGCTTTCGCCACCCATTTTAAATTAATTTTGCTATGCCCTTTTTCGAAGCTAGTACACTGTGCCTCTGTCTAACAGTGACACAGAAGTGATACCCGAGGTAAACCTACGATCTCCCATCCACTCATCAAGATTCCTCTTGAAGAGAGTCAATGAGGGACTCTGCCTAACCTGGACTGGGATTTTATTCCAGAGTGAAGGGAGCCTCTGGGTTATGAATCTGTCCCTCCAGCATGTTCTATTTATTTCAGTGCTGAGGTTCAAGTCTCTCGAGCGCGTGGCTCGATGGGATTTGGATTTTCTGAGGTGCAGCATGTCCATTAATTCCGGGTTGGACATGGCTTCATACGTCAGGCACAGATCGCCTCTGAGCAGGCGGTATGCCACTGAGTAGAGCTGGAGTTTCTTTAACCGGGCAGCATATGGCATCTGTTTGAGCCCTTTGATCCTCTTGGTGAGGTACTTTTGGGGTCTTTCCAGTTGCTGCAGGTGTCTGGTAAGGTACATCCCAAAAGGGGCATTGTACTCAATTATGGGCCTGATGAGGGATGAGTAAAGAGGCACTATGACCTCCCCTGATCTAGATGTGAATCCCTTCATGATTAGGTGGGCTACATAAAATGTTATTCTAACCAATTTGGCCACGTGGTTGTCAAATGAGAGATTGCTATCAACTTGGGTCCCCAGGTCCCCAATTCCTTCTTCTGTACTTAATGGATTACCACCTATGTGGTAATTTGTGGGCACTTTGTTTTTGCCAAAGGGGATGACTATACACTTTTTGGCGTTTAGCTTGAGGCCATGGCTCTGGCACCAGTTGTCTGTTTCTATGAAGCCCTTTTGGAGGATGCTTGTGTCGGCTGGAGAGTAGATTATGGAGCCCAGTTTGCAGTCATCTGCGAACTTGGTCAGCCACAGTCCTTCCGTGTTGGCCTGTACCTCCGAGAAATATATACCGAACAAGAGAGGTCCCAGGACTGAGCCTTGTGGGATGCCACTTGTAACTGGTTTGGAGTCTGACATGGCTCCAGCAATTCTAACCATGTGGGTTCTGTCCTTGAGCCAGTTTGCAACCCATCTAGTGACATAGGGGTTTATATTTAAGCTGGTGAGCTTATCTATAATGCCCGAGTGGGGTATTGTATCAAAGGCTTTTGCGAGGTCCAGGTAGGCTGTGTGGACCACCTTCCCTTGTCAATGGCCTTGGTGACTGTTTCAAAGAAATTGACCAGGTTTAAGAGGCAGGATCTGCCCTTAACAAAGCCGAACTGGGTAGGATCCAGTGTCTGTAGGTCCCCAATATCTTTATTTATGAGGTCCATGATGATCCTTTCCATAGCTTTGCAGACCAAGCTAGTCAGGCTTATGGGGCGATAGTTTCCAGGATCCGTTGAGGCACCACCTTTGTGGAGAGGGACCACTGTTGCTGTACGCCACTCTTTGGGTACATATCCTGTAGTAAGGCTGAGATTGAACAGTAGTTTTATGTTTGGGTTTAGCTCTTCTTGGAGTTCATGTAGGACGCAGCCCGGGACACTGTCTGGTCCCATTGATGCTGTGTTTTTTGCTTTGGAGAGGGCGGCTCTTACCTGAGCATCTGAGACGTCAGGGGGGAAGCACTCTGCTGGGATAGATATTTGCCCTTTTGGTGGGGGGGGGGGGGTTTGTGCTGAACCTGTCAGCTAGCATGTTGGCAATGTCTGTGGGTTCAGTGTATTTTTTGTCATTTTGGACTAAGCATATCTGGGAACTCCCACCCAGGTTACCAACATAACTAAAGAAAGCCTTGTGATTATCCTTAGTGTCCTGTGCAATTTTTCTCTCGAAGCTGGCCTTAGACGATTTTATGAGTGCCCGTACTTTTTTGCTAATACTGATAAGAGATGCCTTCCCTTTTTGGGATTTTGCTCTATCATGTAGTAGCTTCCTCCTTCTATTGTATAGTTTGTTTATGGCTGGGGTCCACCAGACAGGACGTCTGCCTTTGGAGGATTGGGTCTTGGTTTTATTTGGGATTGCATGATCCATGCATTCCTGAAGGGGTTCATAGAATGCATTTATAAAGGATTCTGCGGTCTGGGACGTATTTTCCACAGGCCCGGGGGTTTTGAAGGATTCCACCTCGGTTTTGAGGAGTGTGAAATTTGCTTTAGAGAAGTTTTTCACTGTGGTTTTCTGGGCAGGGGGTGGGATCGGGATGTGACTATCCAGTGAGATTAGTTTATGGTCTGATCTTACCA
Organism: Protopterus annectens; assembly: GCF_019279795.1. Classification (NCBI taxonomy): domain Eukaryota; kingdom Metazoa; phylum Chordata; order Ceratodontiformes; family Protopteridae; genus Protopterus; species Protopterus annectens. The sequence continues at coordinate 1,038,321,435 of NC_056747.1, read as the reverse complement.
GTGAGGGATACACTTCTGGTCTGGAGCATAAAGTCCCCATGTTGGTGATGATCAGGTCCAGTATGTTTTCCCCTCTTGTGGGAGTGGTAACAAGTTGTTCCATAGCATTTGAGTTTATAAATTCTAGGAACCTTTGGGCTAGGGTGTTGGAGCTAGAGTAATGCTCCCAGTCTATGTTTGGGTAGTTGAAGTCGCCCAATATAATGGTGTTTGGAGAGACCTTCACATTTTCCAGTGTTCTCAGGAAGGCTGAGTGGGGTTCCTGGGTTTGGGAGGGTGGTCTGTAGCAGGCTATAAACTGGAAGGCAGTTTTGCACACTGTTAAGTTGCACATGGATAGTCTCTGATGCTTCTTGCTGTGCCACCAACCTGGAGGTGTGGGTATCTTTGACAAATATTGATACTCCCCCTCCTTTTGTGGTTCGGTCCAAGTTTTGGGGCCGAAACGCATGGTATGAGGTATAACCTGGTAGTGCTGGGGTGCTCTCGGGAGCCTTGAACCATGTTTCTGTTACTGAACAGATATCTATGTTCTCCATGCTAAGGAGAGTTTCGAGTGCGTGCATCTTGAGGTTTAGACTTCTGGCGATGAGTAGCATTACTCTTAGTTTCTTATCCCTTGTGATACTTATGGAGGTGGGTTTGTCTTTTGAGCCTTGCCTAAAAAAGCCACTATGGGGGTGGCAAGAGCCTTTGCCAATTTCCAAAAGCCCAGGGGTGACAGGTGCAAGCCGTCCCTAGCAAAGCATCGTGGCTTGTCGAGCATGTCATCCCAGGCTGACAGGCATTGGATCCCCTTTGAATGACACCAATACTTAAGCCAATTGTTGAAATTGATCATCTTGTCTTCATATTGTGGCATCATTCTTGGTGAGGGTAAGATGCTACTCAAGGTCAGGGTCATATCGGCCTGGGCTACATGCTCAGAGAGCTCCTCTTGGTCTCTTTTCGTGTAGTCCAGGGAGGTACGTCTCAGGTCATTCACACCAGCATGGACAATGACTGAGTCATATTTGTACTTGCCTTGGAGTGACCTGAATGCTTGTGTTATGTGGCGGATCCTAGCACCCGACAGGCAGCTCACCGTGACCTTCTCCTTGTTCAGCCTGGTGAGCGAGACGTCAGTGTGCCTGACGATAGAGTCACCTATTACAAGTGTATCGGGTGTGTTGTTTAGCCTTAAGGGCTGTGACTGTTCGGCACACTGGCTTTGTGAGCTATGTGTTGCATGTGTTTTGTTTTGGGGTAGCTGTTGCTTGGGTGTCTGCTTTGGAGGCCTCTGCTGCTTAGGCAGATTTTTATTTAGAGCCTCCGAGTATGTTTTTGTGTGTTTATGTGTTTGGTATGCTGTCGTGGTAGGTCTATGTGAGACTGGAATTGTAGTGAGTGTGGCTTCCTTCTCCTCCTGACTGGTTACGCCAGTACTGAGTTGAGAGAGCTTAGCCTCCAGTTTGGCTACATGGTTGCATCTCTCACATGTGCTGGAATTTGTTGGGAGGAGGAGAGGGTTGTCTGTGTACATGAGGCAGTTGTAACATTGCCTCAAGATTCCCAGATTCACCAGCTGGACCGGAGAGGAGATTGACAACTGACCTTTGGACATGCTAGAATAGTATTGGGAATTCCTTTATAATTGAAAAAAGGGCCAATGGGGAATAAGGTACTCAAGGGGGGTTTGTGAGGGTGTAGTGCTTTTCATTTTTTTATTGCTGACTTGTATAATTGCTTTAGTGAGCAAGTGCCAGGTAACTTAAATGCAATGTGTTACAGGTAACTTAAATGCAAAAACGACAAACAGTAACTTTCTTTCTAGTGAAACAAGGAAATAAGTACAGTGAGCAATGCAGATATCACTAGGGATCCACAGAAGCGCTGAAAAGCTGTGTTTTAGGTGGAATTAGATTTTCAGGGAAATAACAAGCAAACAAGCATACAAACAAAGCTAGATTCAGCAGGCCTGGATCTAGTCTATGCTACAGCAAACAAGGTGTACCAGTTACAGTAAGAAGCAGTTCAAATATGCAAGCACTATAAGCCTTTAACCAGAAATTCCCAACCCAGAAGGGCAGTGTTCAGCCTCTCCTCCCACAAGAGTGCAGACCACGAACCCTCTTAATGTAAAATAACTGGCCTGAAGCCCAAGTGCTTAAACCGGAACTAATACACTTTTAGAATAACAGACACTGAGCCCTCAATCAGCAGTTCCCAACTTAGAAGGATGTAAGCTACCTGTCCTGCCACCACAGTGCAGGCCACAAACCTTCCTAATGTAAAACAACTGGTCTGAAGCCCAAGTGCTTAAGCCAAAAGACTTAGAATGATGGCTATACTTTAATCAAGTTACTACCAAGCAGTAATAAATACAATTGAATACTTTAAAGAATGCCTGGATTAGCGCTCAAGTTATACAAACAAAGCTAGATTCAGCAGGCCTGGATCTAGTCTATGCTACAGCAAACAAGGTGTACCAATTTCAGTAAGAAGCAGTTCAAATATGCAGGCACTATAAGCCTTTAACCAGAAATTCCCAGCTCAGAAGGGCAGAGTCCAGCCTCTCCTCCCACAAGAGTGCAGACCACGAACCCTCTTAATGTAAAATAACTGTCCTGAAGCCCAAGTGCTTAAACCGGAATTAATACACTTTTAGAACAACAGACACTGAGCCCTCAATCAGCAGTTCCCAACTTAGAAGGATGTAAGCTACCTGTCCTGCCACCACAGTGCAGGCCACAAACCTTCTTAATGTAAAACAACTGGTCTGAAGCCCAAGTGCATAAACTAAAAGGCTTAGAATGAGTTACACCAAGCAGTAATAAATACAATTGAGTACTTTTAAGATGACGCAAAAGCAAAATAAAGTAGGAAGAAACACAAATACAGTAAAAGCAGATAAAAAAAAAAAATTTTTTGTTAGTGGAAAGAGAGAAAGGAGTAGCAGAAACTAAGTTGATTGGCCTTCTCAAATGTTCTCCCTGTACTGGGTAGAATGAGGTAATGATACTAGACTGGGAGGAGGGTCCCAGATCAAATTTACGCTAGGGGCGGGCAACTGCAAAGCCACCAACTATAAAAACACTATACCAACAGGGAGGGAGGGTGGAAAAACTGCAGAATGATCCTGAATTTCTAAAGAAATGGCAATAACAGAAGCTACGTACTTACCATAACCTGGCATCTGTGTTGTCCAATTTCATTATGCATCATGAATGGGTCTTCAGATCTGTCCTCTGATCTGACTCTGCCATTTCTTCCAGACATACAATCTGAGCCTCAAACTCCAACCTCTGCCATAGTGCATCACTCCTCCTCAAACCCCCAGATCGAGCTTGCTCCCCCTTCAAAAAGATGGGCGGGCAGACAAAGAAAGCAACCAACTGGAGCACAAAATAGGAGCCTGTGGGTTCCCTTATCCTCTCTATCGCTCTCAGCTGTAAAAGGATGGGGGAGGAGGGTGAGATGTGATGCATAATGAAATTGGACAACACAGATGCCAAGTTACGGTCAGTACAAAACTTCTAATCTGATGTTGTCCATTTCATTATGCATCACGAATGTGTCAGAGTCCCCAGCTACATAAACCCTGGGAGAACCTCAAGGAAGGATATGACTGAGCACCGCAGAGCCAAAGGATGCTCTGTTTCATAAAGTCCAACTTGTAGTGAGATACAAATGTATGAGATGTAGACCAAGTAGCTGCAGTACAAATTTTATCAACAGGAGTTCTTGCAGAGAAGGCAGACGAAGTAGACATAGACCTGGTAGAGTGACCTTTAACCACACAGGGAAGCTGCCTGCCTTGTTGGGAGTAAACTGTAGAAATACAATCCATAATCCACTTGGGTAATGTAATCTTGGACACAGCCTGGCCTAATCTATTTGGAGAGAAGGCAATGAACAGCTGTTCAGATTTCCTGTGTGACTTAGTTCTGCCTAAATAAAAACCCAACTGTCTCTGTACAACCAATGAATGCAGTATGTATTCATCTTTACTGGAGTAATTAGGGAAGAATACAGGCAGGTGAATGGTCTGATTAACATTTCCCTATGAGGCGACCTTTGGTATGAAGGACAAATTCGTTCCGAGTGAGACCATCTTTAAAGAAAGTTGCATATGGTGGTTGGGAAGACAAAGCTTGCAATTCTAACACTCTTTTTAAGTGAGGCAATGGTCACTAGAAAGGCAATCTTCCATGATAAAAATTTTAAACCACATGAGCTAGCATGTTCAAATGATCTCTGAGTGAGTCCCTGAAGTACCAAGGTGAGATCCCAAGGAGTGTAAAGGTCTTTAAGCAGAGGCCCGAGATGAAACACCCCTTTTATAGAAGACCTACACAGTTTAGAAATGGAGTCAGGAGAAGGAAAACTACTACCCTTCCCTATATGGAAATTCGTGATAGCCACAAGGTGCAACTTTATAGTGGAAAAGCAAGCTTTGTGCTAAAAAAGCGAGCTGAAAAACATAAGTATGTCTGGGATTGTAGTAGAAAAGGATCGATATTCCTCTGTGAAGCCCAAATGGAAAATCTCTTTCATTTACTATGATATACTTGCTTGGTGGAGGACTTCTGAGAAGCAAGAATTTCCCCAACCAGGGAAGCTAGCCTGGACTTTTGCAGAATTACTGAAGTGGAGAAACCAAGTGTTCAATTTGAGGGATCCAACACTGGGAATCTGGTGATCTGACGGACTGGAAATGAGATCCTGCCTGGGGTCCAGTATCAATGGAGGATATCTGCTGTGAGATCGCTGGAAGGGGAACCATACCGGACGATGCCAGTAAGGGGCAATGAGGATTAGATTGGTCTTCAACCTGTTGTCCTTCTGTAGAACTTTTAGTATCAGGAGAATCAGAGGATAAGCATACAGGAAACCAGGGGGCCAATCATGGACTACAGCATCCCTGGGTAACTCCCCCAGGAGGGAATCGGAGCAAAGTACTTGCTGCACTTGTTGTTTAAGGGAAGGCAAAAAGGTTGCAGCAAGGCTGGCCCCAGTGGCTGAATATTTGCTTCACCACGGATTGGTTCAGGGTCCAATATTGTGGACTTGAGATTGATCTGCACAGTCTGTCTGCCAGAACGTTCCGGGATGTGCATTGCAATGAGAAAGTGGTTTGAATAAATTGCTCATTCCCAAACCATCATGGCCTCCATGCCCCCGCCCCCCCCACCTGTTGATGTACCAAACCACCAAATACAGTCTGTAAGAATTGCAACTGACCCCAGAGGAAGACGGTCCTGAAAGGCTTGCAACATCGGAAGGACCGCCCTCATCTCCAGTACATTTATGTGCAATTTTGTCTTGCTCATCTTTCCCTGGAAATGCTTGCCCCCCCCCCCCCCCACAGGCAGGTGTCCATGGTCACTGTGGTAATAGGTGGGGCAAGAATGAAGGGTCTGCTGAGATAGAGGTCATCTGCAAGGATCCACCATTGCAGATGGTACATGCAAACTGGAGTTAGCCTGACTGTGATTGACAATGAATGGAGAAGAATAGACCATTGGACTGCTAGGGTCCATTGGAGAACTAGCATGAAGAACCTGTCTAAAGGGACCAGAAGAATGGCAGCGGACATGGATCCTAGGGTCATGAGGACCAGGCGAGTTGGTGGTGTCAGGGTATCTAGTAAGTTTAACCTGCTATCTCAAGGATCTTATTCTCTGTGAAAGTAGGGCTGCTATCTGTGTGGTTGTGTTCAACTGCGTTCCTATAAATTCGATGTCCTGTACAGGAGACAACTTGGACTTTGCCATGTGCACTATACTGCTCAGGCAAGTAACAGCTGCAACATAATCTGAATAGCCTGAAGTAGTTGATGCCTTGAGGTGCAATTAGGAGCCAATCGTCCAGGTATGGAAACACTTGTAATCCTTGCAGACAGAGGTCAGCTGCAACCACTGCCATGCATTTGGTGAACACAGGGAGGGTAGAGGTGGGACCAAAGGGCAGTGCTCTGAATTGGTAATGACTAGACCCCAGCCTGAAGCACAGATAGCTCCTGGAGCACCTGTCCATTTTAATATAATAGTACGTGTCCTGGAGATCTACACAGCACATCCAATCGCCCTTGCGCAGAAGTGGCAAAATGGACTGTACCGTAACCATGCGGAACTTCAGACTTTTTATGAAAAAAATTCAAACTGCTCAGAACCAAGATTGGTCGAAGGCCCCATGGTTTCTTTGGCGCCAAAAAGAAGTGTAAGTTCTGCATACTAGTTGTTCAGTTAAAACATGTTTG